>NC_028450.1:12490302-12492636 GCF_000263155.2 Setaria italica | reverse complement strand
AGCCTCTGACAAGGCTGAGGCTCTGCGCTTGTCTACCTTCACCAGATTTTGACACGTGTAAAATAGGCGTTACGAGAAGAAAAGATCGGAAGATGCGGCGAGATACAAGGGTGACGATTAGAAATCGGCCGATTGCTGCTACAGCCAAGGATCGGCAATTTGATGCTACAGTCGAGGATCGACCGATTGATCCTTGGATCTCCGCCTCGCCCGACCCCTGGGGTTTGGGATCGGATGCGCCCGACCCTACAAGGGAGGATCTCCGCCTCGCTCAACCCCTGAGATTTGGGGTCAGACGCGCCCGACCCCTCCAAAAGAGGATCTCCGCCTCGTCCGACCCTAGTGCCCAGGGTCGGGATGAGTTTGAGCCCTTAACGTGTGGGTCCTGATTGGTTACCTCCTTGCTAAAGAGGTGATTGGGCCGATGTGGGCTTAAAAAGGATTATGAAGATGAAGAGGAGGTCAGCCCATGAAGCGCATGAAGATAGTACGAATCGTACTTGTACTGTTACCAAGACTGGTGTTGACGCCAGATTTTGACACGTGTAAAATCGGCGTTAGGAGAAGAAAAGATCGGAAGATGCGGCGAGATACAAGGGTGACGATTAGAAATCGACCGATTGCTGCTACAGCCAAGGATCGGCCATTTGATGCTACAGTCGAGGATCGGCCGATTGATCCTTGGATCTCCGCCTCGCCCGACCCCTGGGGTTTGGGATCGGGTCCGCCTCGCCCGACCCCTGAGATTTGGGGTCGGACGCGCCCGACCCCTCCAAAGGAGGATCTCCGCCTCGCCCGACCCCTGAGGCTTGAGGTTGGACGCGCCCGACCCCTCCAAAGGAGGATCTCCACCTCGTCCGACCCTAGTGCCCAGGGTCGGGATGAGTTTGAGCCCTTGACGTGTGGGTCCTGATCGGTTACCTCCTTGCTAAAGAGGTGATTGGGCCGATGTGGGCTTAAAAAGGATTATGAAGATGAAGAGGAGGTCAGCCCATGAAGCGCATGAAGATAGTACGAATCGTACTTGTAAATATTCGTTTTCTGTTTAGATTTGGGGATAGAGTTCTAGTCGGATAAGAAGTTTTTCTGTTTAAAGTTAGAGATAGAGTTCTAGTCGGATAAGAAGTCGTTTGTACGGGGCTATAAATAGCCACCCTTATGGATCTGTAAAGGAACAATCAACTCAATACAACAAACTACTTTTTCCTCGTACTTACTTTCAAGCAGGCGACTTCGCCAACACTTTTTCTCCTTTTTCACGAGTTCGTACGGGTTGGCGGGGCTGCATCAACTTGACCTCCGGCTGATCTTGTAAGTTCTGTTTATCGAGTAATTTCTAAGCTTTAACTTCGGGCGCATCGCTGTTGTTTCGTTTAGATTTATTCACTAGTTATCGATATTCACTAGAATTCTAGGTTTTACCTGTTGTTCTAGTTTTATCACCAGTTATCCAGCTTGGAATTAGAACCTTCGGCTTTATTATATCTTGCTACTTAATTTACTGCTTTTCCACATAGCCGATCGGATCTGTTTCTAGTGTTGCTACCTTAACGTTGTTTAGATTGCGCTAGTAGTTTTATCTACAAACGTTACTTGGTAATCAGTTGCTTCATAGCTGATTTCCTTCATTACTGCAAATCGGCCGATTCGCTGATAAGCTTTCCTAAGATCGGAACTTTAGCCGATCGCAACCCCTGGAAACTGACACGTTTATTTTCTTACTAATCAACAGGTCAGATTGGCTGGCATTCCGCGTGAACCGCACCAGGGCGATCACCCGAACAGGAGTGAAGCAGATTCTCCCGGGTCGTGTGTCCGACGCTGGGAATTCGATCAGTGATTTCTAGCGCCAACAACTGGGAACTAGGTAATTGTGCCTGTTAAATGTCATGCGGATGGAACTCCTATCACATATGATGGAACTCTCCCTTCTGTCTCTTTATAAAGATCTTGCCAAGTTAGGAAAATTGCTGATATGGTATGAAATTTAATGCTCATGAAACTCTCCATGAAACTTCCACTGAGACTGACCTTCGCATCAATCAGAGCTAGCCTGGGTGCTTCTAATGATAGGCATGAAAGACTTTTTTTCGAATAACACAGTAGGGCATGAAAGATTTTTTCCTCTCTGTGTTAATTTATCCTAAAATTTTCAGAATTCCTTATTATATTTAGGGACAGAGGAAACATTATAGTTTCAATGGTTTGTTAAAACAGTGGTCACGAGTTTGTTTTGCAACTGCTGATTTTGAAAACGCAGTTATTTTGGTGACACTAAGAAAGAAAAAACGGGAAGGTAAACATATTTAATATTGGGTCCAGGGGGCAATAAAA
>NC_028450.1:12469235-12490202 GCF_000263155.2 Setaria italica | reverse complement strand
ATACTTAGTACATACTCCGATCTGTCGCAAATTACTATTCATTATGATTTTTCTAAAAAATTTAAAATAAATAGTAATTTGGGATGGAAGGAGTAAAATCGTATCAATGGATTCACATTTCAACATCTTTTAATACAAATTAATTTGTAGCATTAGCGATTAAGGGTAAATTGAAGAGTAATTGACATTATATTCAAGTATACTCTCAAAACATCA
Source organism: Setaria italica (assembly GCF_000263155.2). Classification (NCBI taxonomy): domain Eukaryota; kingdom Viridiplantae; phylum Streptophyta; class Magnoliopsida; order Poales; family Poaceae; genus Setaria; species Setaria italica. Next base: position 12,489,986 of record NC_028450.1, on the reverse strand, counting down.
ACACGCACGCTGCAAGCCCAGCTAGGTATATGAACAACGAAATCCGTTAGTACTTAGGACCCGACCCGTTTGTATCCAAACAAGTCGTAATTTTGTCCACGCGTGCTCTCCTTTGAATTGATCTACGCAAGAAGAGCACATATTCGAGAAGCCAAGTTCAATGCGAGAGTCGTTTGCTATATACAAGATGTGTAAATGAGGAAATGGCATTTATACGAAGAAGTTTCTCGTCAAGTTAGCAGGTATGCAGGGATGACCATAAATTTTTCATCCTAAGAGAAAAATTTTTGCGTAGTACTCCTTCCGTCCTAAATTGTAGATCATTTGACATTTCTAAATTCATAACTTTTGCTATTTATCTAGATATATACACTATATATGTAGGTACATAGCAAAAGCTATGAACCAAAAATATCAAAATGACCTATAATTTGGGATGGAGGAATTATTAATTATACAAGTGTATAGCTCCATTAAATTAGCACGTGTGTCTCACGTGGTGGAAAGTCTGAAACTCTGACAACTCTAGCAGCCTGCCAGCTGCATTCTGCCTGCATTTAAGAAACCTTTGACTGGACGACGACTTTGATATGGACGTGCATGCTGCGCCGGTCAGCCGCTGCTCTCCAAGCGACCATGCATGCATATCGTCGCGGGCAGGCGGCGGTTCTGAGGCGGCGTTCTCTTGTCCGCGTCAGTGTGCGGGGTGCCGTGCAGTAGCGCGGGACATATGTTTTGACGCTCCGGAAACGTTGGTAATCGGAAGAAGGGGTACGACAGTCTAGCTAGGGTCGTTGGGGAACTCGTGCATTGTCGTAACCGGCCGGCCGGGGCAGACGGCCGGACAGCTTTGGCGCCGGTCGTGGAGTCTGTATACTAGTAGAAGATGTTGTGTTTGACTTTAATTTGAGGCTGGGGTGCACCAACGCATCATGCGTGAGTCCATGGTCCAAAACGGCACCGGTATCGATGTTCCATCCGCGCTGGTATGATACTGCAAATGGGGCTTTTCCGAGTTAAAGTGGTGTCGGCAACGTGTACAAGAAAATTTTTGATCATCTCTGTTAGAGTTATGTCAAATATTGTGTACTATTTCGTTATGTTTGGATTTGAAGTTGTATTAGCGGTAGGGTGTAGAGTACGTGTTGAACTCTTGTAACCTGAATTCCTCGTAAATATAAGAGGATGACTGCTGGTGTAACCATGACGACATGGCGACAGACTCGTAGGGGGAAGCGGCGTATTACCGGGACCCTAGAGCGACCGGTGTTGCAGTTTGGGGAGGAGTGCCCGTAGTTATGCCTCAGGGATGTAGGTTTCGGCTAAACCTCGTCAACAAATATCGTGCCTCTGATGTCTATGATTTTAAATACATTATCTCGGTAGATGAATCATTGCTTCCGCACATTATTATTCTAACAATCTCCAAGAAGATTGGATACTACCGCTTTCACACTAGCGAAAGATGACACCTCGAAATGCACGCACAAACTTATATGCTCTCCTCCCATTAGAAGACGTCGATAAGCTCCATGGGCACGCCTGAAGTAGGTGGGATACAGGGCCGTACACTGGTCGGTGCAACATGGGCGCATGTTCAGGGCCGCCAAATCTCCATTTAGTACTAATTAACAAGCTTAATTAAACAGAAAAGAAAAAAAAAGGCTGCACAAGTATGCAAGGCCCAGCATGTTGAAAGCCCACTAGACCACAATACACACGCATGAATTAGCCCCTGACGCTTCCTGATGTTGCCTGTTCGGCTTCTCTCGCTGCAAAATTGGATTATTCCCGCGCCTCTTTCTGTTGTTCATCGACGATAAGCGCTAGGGCTGCCCCGAGGCCGTCGCGTTTCCGGCTTTCCACGGTATGCAGCTACGTCCACGCTCACATTTCTAAACTTTATTAAGGCCCCCTTTTGCATTTTGTTCCGGGACCTCAATTTGTAGCTACGGCGCCCCTGGTGGGATAAGTCGGTGATCCTCTACCGTGTCAACAAACTCACCATCTCCATTACATATCAGTCAAGGAACTAGGTTGTCCTAATCAAATGTAGTTGACATTTTTAGTTCATTTGGTGAAGCAATGTGATTCAAATAATACTATGTTTGGTTGGTAATCCGATTATATGTACTATATTGGTTCAGTTTACTTAGCTTTTAATTTTTAATATGGATTTGAGTATTAGTGCCGGTGGAAGATAAAGCTGGTACAACAACTGCACCGACTGGACTTACACCGACTGCAGGTGTTCGTACACTGGTGGAAAACGTACCTTTAGTCCCGGTTGGTAAGGGACATAGATTCCGAAAAAACAACTGGGACTAACTATTCGGGATAGGGATAAAAGGGGATCCTTTAGTCCCAGATCATTCATCCGGGACTAAAGACACCTTTAGTCCTGGTTGGTTTTAACGATCAGGACTAAAAAGGTTGAAAAAAATAAAAAAAATGGGACCACCCTCCCGCCCACCGGCCGCTCACTCGCGCCCGCGCCGGCCACCCGCTCGCTGCTACCCGCCGTGCCGGAGCTGCCTGCCCGCTTGCCCGCCTGGAAGAAAGGGAGAGCAGAAGGAGGGAGAGAAGCTGCGTGCGCGAGATAAGAAAGGGAGAGGAGAAAATAAGGTAGAGAGAGTTGGGAGGTGTGTGTGAAAAGGCTCCAGTTAGGCGTTTAGACTCCTCCTCCTCCACCTGGATCTGCATGGAATCCTCCATGGATCAGAAGGCTGTGGTCAAGGCCGTGATCAAGATCGCGACATCTGCGGTGGCTACAATGCTGGCCAGGAAAGTCATCCTCCACTTCGTGATTTTAAACTGGTGTTCCCTTTGTACTGGTGATGAAGCCTCTAATTGCTTTGAATAAAAGCAAAGATAATCTCCAGGACAAGACAAAATAATATTCTCAAATAATTTGTACTTGAAAAATATACAAAGTAGAGTGCTCTCTCATCTGGTCATCTCCTTTGTGCGTCAGGCCAAATTGCACGTCTTCAATCCCAACTCCGTGAAGGACTCCTTGCTCTTTCAATCCCAATGCTAATGTGCATGAGAGGCGGACGGGAGAATCATTGCATGGATAGTAATATGCATCTTTATATTGCCGTGACAGCGACAAGGCGGCCGTGTTCGAAAGTAACTGCTGGTAGATTATTATAATAGATCTTCCTTTGGAGTCGCCAAGACAAGTATTTGCCTAGTTCAATCCAACAATGCAAGAGGTTGCACGCATTATAGCATCAGATCTTACGATATGTACCGGCATTTGTGACGTCTATCTGCACCGTAATTTCTTTTTTTTTCTTGTAATTATAGTCTAGTGACTAGCCATTGTAGTAACCGCTCCTTTAATGTGTTGGGCTATTATACCCCATCCACTCGCTCATTTGGAATTGTAGGAGTGTGCAAGAGCCCACTGAAGTGCAAGGCACACGTCAAGAACGCATCCATGCCACCAAGAGTACTAAAGTGTGATCATCCAAAGCAATTAGCACAAGCTTAGAAATTTTGTAGTGCTAGCATAGGTCTAGAGTGAGAGAGTGCAAGGTGTTACTACTTTATGTGTGGTTCTAGCAGTGAACCAACCTTGTAAGATTGGTACGCCGGTACCTTGGTGCTTTGGTGGCTCATCATCGTGTCTTCGACCGTCCAGCTTAGTGCAGAGCACCGACAACAACCGTGTGCGGGGGATGAGGAGAGCCCTTCCTTCATGGAGAAGGTCCGAGGAGGAGACGCGTCAGGGTGAATGGAAGAGGAGTGTTGAGTCTTGCCTTTGTAGTAAGCTTCTCATCCGGTTTGACGAGAGCCTTTGTGGCGAGCTCAAAACCTTGATCGGGAGAGACTTAATGATCGGGAGAGACTTAGTGATCAGGAGCATATCCTTGGTGGAGCTCCAATGTGGACTAGAGGTGACATTTGCCTACCAATACCACGGAATAAATCATCATGCAGAGTTTTCATCATTCCTAATCCATTTATTTAAGTTACCATATTCCATACTTGCAACTTGAGTGCCTTTACTTTCTTAGAATAGTATGGTTCTAGGATTGACTCTAGCCTATAGGTTGCAAAACACTTTGGGTTTGGATGCAAACACCAGAAGAACTACAGTTACTCATTTAGATAGTATGTTATAGTTTATGCAACATAACGGAAGTCGTATACCTATGGTGTTTAGATTGCCAAATTCACGCTTCCCCTCTTAGGCTGTGTGAGCACCGATTCCTTTGAGATATACGATAGGACCCTAACAATGTGGGCGGGTACATGGGCGTGTGTGTAGTAGGTGAATGTGCGTTTGCACTAGTTGTTGGCTTACTTCGATAAATCTTGGCCAATAATAAACTATATTGATTTTGTGATAGCAGAATGATATCATTGGCTTCATATCGCCAAGCTCATGCTCATAATTTTTCGTTAACGTATTCGAAGAGAAATATTCACTAGTCAAAACTTAGTTTTGAATGCGTAATGTGGTCAAATCAGACCCTATATGTTTGATGTTTCCAACTGGAAGTAGTAGGAGGCAAACAAAAACATGGAAAATTCACCTATTGGACCAAATGTTCCCTGGCAGCAAGATAACTAAAGTGGGGACTGGATTATGACACGCATGTCCTCGCTGCGCGCTAATTGAACTTTTAGTTTAACACCGGAGAGGGCCGTGTCGCGCAGCTTGCATCTCTAGCTAGGTAGAGCATGCACGACGAAATCTGTTTGTATGTCCACGCATACACGTCTATGAATTGATCTACGTTACCTGTATTTTTAGATGAAAGAATTTTATTCCGACCTCTACATAAGAGGCATGCATCAACATTCATTATTATAGTCTCAGCAGATGGCTAGCTGTGGTAGAGATACTATGCAAAAAGAAAGGATAACATTCAAATGTACCCTGTAAAAACTCCTTTTTGCTTATATTAATGGGTTATATAAGCTTTGTTACTAGCCCGAGGCAATGGATAGGTCATTGGTTAGTATACATGTGAAAACGGCATTATGTATATTCAGGAATAATGCATGTGCAGTTTTCTCTCTCTCTCGTATTCCGGGTTGCACAAATCTGGAAGCAGTACATTGAAGGATGATATTCTCTTTAGCTGATTTTGCAACTACTTTCCAAGCAGAAGTCAAACATTGTTATATCAGTACACCAAACTGGAATTGCCTTGGCCAAACTGGAAAGTGAGCATTTCTTTAGCTGTTTTGTGGAGCTGTCCAAGGAAACTGTACATTTTCTTGGTTGTTTTGTGTGAGCCGCCAAGGAAAGTGTGCATTTGATTGGAATTTTGGTTGAACCTCCAAGTAAATTTCACAATTTTTTTGGTATTTTTGAGCCGCCCAACTAGATTGCGATGAAGAATACGTGAATAGTTCATCTTTCTCATTTTAATATGGAATTAAAACTTGTAACTTGTATTCTCCTTCATAAGAACTTCAAATTTGATGGTTCTTTTCTCTGAATTCTTCTAAGCTCACGATGTTTTAGTAGCATTTGTTTGTACGTTAATTGCTATTTATTGGATCATGTGGTTTGAATTGAGAATTGCATAAAGTAAGAATTGTGGTGTTATAAAAGTTTATTATTAGTCTTTATTTGATACTGGACAATGATCTTTGGAGTTGTTTTGGGTGTCAGTGTACAGATCTATTTGTAAGAGTGTACAATGTCCAATTCAAGCTGTTATAGTCAATTATTAATACTGGTTGAGTAAATTTTATTGGATATGATTGGATGATATTAAATTTTATTGTAATTTTTTCATGGTGGTATGTGTTTCTTTGGCGTCAAGGAAATCACAAATTCCTTGGCAGGTAAGGGCAGCCAAGGAAACATATTAGCTTGGCGGGTGAGGCCGGCCAATGATTGTGATTTACTTGACAGCCGGTGGCTGCCAAGAAAACTAATTTGCTTGGTTGGAAATTTTTCTTGGCAACTTGGAGTTTTTGTTGTTGTCCTAGTTTTCCTGGCAGCCAAACCGCAAGGAAACAATTCTTGGTAGGTAAGGAAATATTGGCAGATTTTGCTTGGCAGATTTCCTTGCCTCTCTGAATTCCCTTAGATCTTTATTCTTGGCAGATTTTGGTTGTTACTTATTTTGGTACATTCCTTGGCGGTTTCACCGCCAAGGCGATTCGTATTACTAGCAAGTGTGAAGAAGTTTCTTGTCAAGTAGTGTTAAGGACGCATGCAGCAGGGTACAACTACAACCAGCACGTGCGGCTTCACGTCTTACTCTCGAGATGGAAAAAAATTATGTGCAGCCGGGCTGTAAACTGTGCCTCTGCCTGCCTTCTGTTTGCATTTAAAAAACGTTTTAACTTGGAAAAAGTCTGAATTACTACCCTCAACTATGGCCGAATTATAAAACCGTTTATTTAACCCCTTAAGTTTTAAAAACGAGTTCATTTTCCACTTTTGGCACCCAACTAAATCGGTTTGATAATGTGAACAGTGATTTTGTTTTTGTTGACAACTAGTAGAGTGCACCTACGGCACGCACGTGTTTTTAAAAATTTTACATCTATAAAACTCCCAAAATAATAATTGATGTTGGCACTACAGCACCATGCAATGCATGGGAGCTAGCCCAACCTGAACCACGAAAGCACCAGCATACCTGCTACTTTGATCCATTTTCCCTTGCCCAAGAATGTGCACGAGCTGCAGGCTGCTTGTTAGGAGCCCGTGCATAGATGCACAGCATTATTCCTACACATGCATGCAGGGGCGGATCCAAAACGGGACTGCACCCGGGCTAAGTTGCTAAATCACAGCCAAAACAGTCTAATCTTGCCTCATAAACCTCCTTTTGTTAGGCTAAATACCACATATGTTAAAGGAACTACATGGGCTCGCCCCGGGCTGCAGCCCGGGCCCTAGATCCGCCCCTGCATGCATGTAGTAAACATGAAGCAAAAAAAGACAACAATTTATTTCAAAGAAAATTCGACCTTCTAACAGAACTGCATATCTATACTATATGTGTTGTATATTTGTGTGAAAATAAAAATACTACTAGATTTTAGGACTAATGCCACAGAAATCTTTACAACTACACCAAACTAGTTGCATTAGATGGGTGTTATTGCAACTATTCTGTAATTTGGTTGCAAAACATTGATGCTCTCGCCACCATCAAAATTCTGGTTGTGAATAGATGATCTTTTTGCAACAGTTAGGTTTCGGTTGTCATAAAGTTTGTTTTCGTTGCAATATGAAAGTGTTATTGCCACTAAGTTTAGAGTCATTGGGATTGGTAACCAATATTGCCACGAATATTTCGTGTTGCAATACATGTGGCTATATTGCAACCAAATACATAAGTGGTTGCAAGTAAGAAGATACTATTGCCACAAAAAGTTTCTGTTGGTAATGGTGGTTTAGTTTGTTGTAATTCATGTGGCTATATTGCAACCAAATACTAAGTAGTTGCATGAAAGTGAGACCAAGTTGAGATGTGCCTTGGTCTATTTGTGATGAGTGATTGATTGGATGATTTGAGGCTTTACCGGTTGAGTCCATATTCCATATGCACTTGATTATGCTAACGGCTAACCGGAGGTGTGAGTTGTATTGCGGTGTTTGTATAAAACATATCTTGTGTGTTGTGTCTCTTGGTTTGTGATGTGCAGGTGTAGGATGCGACATGGCGGTCGATGGCATGACGTGAAGGTCAAGCGAAAGGTTCATGCCAATGTACTAGGGCTGTGAAAGGTGGACATGAGTAGGCTTAGACTAAGGGACCCGAGGAGTTCGGGTAGAGTCATGGGTGATCCACATGGTGCATGAAAGAGCAAGAGTACACAGACGATGATGGAGACGGCGTCGGTCGAGTCAAGCAGGATGGAGGCAAGTCGAGTAGGCAGCCGGGGAGCCGGGAGTGAAAGACTTGGAGGCATCAAAGGCTTGGTAGAGGCCGGACACGTGTCGACATCGGTGAGTCACGCCTTGCGGGGCGTGCAAGAGAGTTTGACCAGTTTGACCTCAAAACCGGGGATGAGTCACGCCTGCGGAGTGTGCAAGAGGGTTTGACCGTCTTGGCCTCAAAACCGGGGGATGAGTCCGGTGCGGCTGGACAGTGTTGAGTTGGAGGATGCGTGGCACTATCACAACGCTTGCGTCAAGGCGAAGCTAGGTCGTGAAGGCGTCGGGTCTGTCCGATGAACGAAGAAAAAGTTGGACGGTTTTGCCCCTAGGGGGTTTGGAGTTGTATGCTTCATGTAAGGGCAACTTGGTAAATAGCCAAGTGTCTATATATATGAGAGATGGTTGGTTGGGACAGCCATCATTTTTGGTTGTATTGGTGGGGGTTTTCTCATTTTGTTGGCGAGAGCCTTTGGGGTGAGAGGGAGAGAGGAGGGATCTTTGTGTTGATCTTTTTGCCATCCTAGCTTGGATTGTGCTTAGGAGTAGCTTATAACCAGACATGGTGAAGTAATCCAAGAATCAATTTTGTACTCAATTGCTTTTCCTTCTCAAGATCTGAAATTTATCTTTTTCCCTATTTTCGGAATATTTTTCGGTGAATTTTTGGATTTCGTGATTGGCATCGATTTGGGGTGCTTTTCTTGGATCAAATCGGTGCTAGGACATGTGCAAGAACATCTAGGATGATCCCGTAGCAAATCCATGCACAAGTACCTTAGATTTTGGGATTTTTCGAAAATCCCATTTCTTGTATCCTTCCCAAATCCATGGAATCCTATGACCAATTCATGGGCTTTTTGACTTGAGCCTTTGGGAATACCTTTAGTATTTTGTTGTGAGTCTATGGTTCAAATTTCATAATTTTTGGAGGTCATTTGATTGAGTTTTGGATTTTTCCACCTTCCTCACGAAGGCTGATTTTTTGAATTCCGGAATATTCCGGAAATTTCCAAAGTTCCAGAATTTTCCAAAGGTTTTTTCAGAAATTTCCGAAAGTCCGGAATTTTTCGATGGTTTTTCCGGAATTTTCCGAACTTAGGTGTTGGTTTTCAAAGTTCTTCTTCCGACACTTGGTTGGACTCTTTCTTGCTTCTACTAGTCTCAAATTGGGTTCCTAGCATCATTCCTAGGTCCATTAGCTCGTGCATAGCTATGTGGATTTGATTTTGCTAGAAAAGAGATTTGTAGATTAGTTTGGGATTTTATCCTAGGTTTGTTGAGAAATTTGAATCAGCTCCGATTCAGCCCTCCTCTGGTCGCCTTTTCGGTCCTTCAATTGGTATCAGAGCTTGGTTGAGGATCACACAACCTTAATCGGCTTTGTGATCCACGGGATGATAAGGTAAAGGGCATTTCTGCTTACGGATTTGGTTTTTGAGAATTGAGCTTGCTTTCAGCTAATCCTAACCGGTGCTTTGAGCTATGGCATCAAGCTCTTCTTCTTGTGTTTCATTGTCCTCAGGTAGGAGGAGTTCAGAGATTGAGTTGGAACCAGAAGTGGAGGCGGTGATGGATCTCCTCGAGAACTACCAGGATGGTGATCTCATGAAGGGTGAGTTCTACCGCGAGCTAAGAGGCATCAGCCAAGGCACACTTGCAAAATGCATCATAGTTCTATGTAATCGTGTTGATAATTGTGAAGATGAGAATGAGAGAAACATAGAGCTTTCTGATGCTTTGCGTAGGAAGAATGAGAAGATGAAATGTTCTCTTGCTAGGTTGAAATGTGGAATTGCTCATTGGAAGTCATGTGCTTTAAATTCTTGCAATTCTTGTGATGCATTGCTTAGAAAGAATGATGAATTGAACTCTTCTCTTGATTGCTTGAAATCTGAGAAAGACATGTTGAAATTCAATACCTCTATGCCATGTAATTCATGTGTTGTTTTGAATAATGATTTTGATAAGGCTAGAGATAAAATCACTTTGTTGAAGTTAAATGCTTCTTTGCCATGTGTTTCATGTGAGTCTTTACTTGCTAAATTGACTCACACCACATGTGTAGATCAACTTGAGCCTGCTAGGGCTGACATTTGTGAAATGAAGTCTATGCCTTGTAGCATGTGCTCTTTGGTTCTTGATGATGATGCTTGCCTTACTTCTTGTGATAATCATGATATCGTGCTTGATGTGAATGATGATGTTTGTTCATGTGGTATTATTTGCACATCATGCATTAAATTAAAAAATGAAGTTTTGGCTTTGAAGCAAACACGCGATGATATGAATGCCAAGTTTGTTGAGTACAAGGAGATGAGTGCCAACCTTGAAAAAGAAAATGAACTCTTGCGTATCACATATGCTAAGTGCATTGAAAAGGAAATGGATAATTTGAGAAATGCTTCATGTGGTACTTGTGATCGCCTCAAACATGAAAATGAGGTTTTGGTCACAAGATGCAAGAGTATTTGTGCTAAGTCTTTTGATTCTCGCAATTCTTGTCACTCCGATGTTGGTGTTTCCAAAATTGCTTCTTCTCAATCGGAGTTGGATTCTTTTGTTGAGCGTGAGTCTTTGGATGGTAGTACTTTTGCTAGTGCTTTGGATAGCTCTTTTATAGCTACTCCTAAGCTTGTTGCTTCTTCCGGTATTGCCCAAGACAATTCAAGTGGCAAAGGGTGCTTCTCATATTTTTGGAACCCATACTCCCAAACCGAAGTTCCATTGCACCTTTTGTAACAAAGATGGGCATACTGTTGAGTTTTGCTTTCGTCGTGTCAAGCACGAGCGACATGTGCATGCCAAAGCTTTTAGGAAACCACGTAGCCTTTCATACGGCACATGTGAACCTAATGTGGGCACCAGAGGCGTACAATGAAGATGCTAATAAGCTCGCATAGCATGCTTCTGGTTATCGGCTGATTATCGGCGTTATGGCCTAGGAACTGGCAGCCGATGACTAGAGAAAGGAAATCGCCGGTTACCTAAAGGACCCATCCAAAAGGGTTGATCGGCAGATACATTCTCAGGCAACAAAATACATATTGCTTGAGGACAATTTGTACTATTGGATGATTGATGGGGTCTTGCTCAAGTGCCTTAGCGTTAAAGAGGCGAAAAATCTAACGGGGGAGATCTATGAAGGAGTATGTGGATCTCATCAATCGGCCTTCGAGATGAAATGGATGATCAGAAACAATGGCTACTACTGGCCGACGATACTTGAAGACTTCTTTAAGTATTATAAAGGTTGTCAAGATTGTCAAAAATTCGGCAACATGCAACAAGCCCCAGCATCAACTATGAACCCAATAATGAAGCCGTGGCCATTCAGGGGTCAGGGAATTGATCTCATCGACCAGATTTATCCGCCATCAAGCAAAGGCCATAAGTTTATACTTGTGACCATTGATTATTTCACCAAGTGGGTTGAAGCGATTCCCTTGAAGACTGTGACGTCGGCCAACATGATCGAATTCATGAAGGAACACAACATCTATCAGTTCGGCATCCCTCAGACTATTACGACCGATCAGGGAACGATGTTTACCTCAGGAGAGTTTGAAGAATTCACCACTAGCATGGGGATTAAATTGTTAAATTCTTCTCCATATTAAGCTCAGGCCAATGGTCAGGCCGAGTCATCCAACAAGGGGATCATCAAACTGATTAAAAGGAAGATTGAGGAACAACCAAAACGGTAGCATACGACACTAAATGAGTCCTTGTGGGCTTATCGGATGGCTTGTCATGGTGCCACCAAGGTGTCCTCTTACCAGTTGGTGTACGGTCATGAAGCTGTCTTACCTTGGGAGTTGAAGACTGGATCTAGACGCATGTCGCTCCAAGACCAGCTATCGGCCGATGATTATTCTACCCTGATAGGGGAGTCGGATGACTTGGCGGGTCATCGGCTAAGGGCTTTGATTAGTATTGAGGAGAATAAGAAGAGAGACACCAGATGGTATGACAAAAAGGTCAAGGTCAAAGAGTTCTCCCAGGGAGATCTGGTTTGGAAGCTAGTCTTGCCGATCGGGTCTAGAGATCCCAAGTTTGGTAAATAGTCGCCTACTTGGGAGGGATCGTATCGGATCAGTCAATGTGCTCCAGGAAACACATACATATTGGAAACTTTTGAGAGAGAGGAATTTACAAGGGCCCTGAATGGAAAATACTTAAAAAGATACTACCCCAGTATATGGGTAGGCGCCTAGCCGATGACATGACACTTCGGACCCATATGGCTGATGTGTACAGATTCGTGCTCACACAGCTGATAGCAATAAAAGGAATCGGCTTGGAGGGTATAAAGATAACTACCCGTTTCCAATGGATTTCTTCTGCTTGGGTTGGCACAAGTGCCGTGTTCATCGGGAGGTCTTGTGGGAGCAATTCATCAGATGAAGTCTTGATGACGATTGGCTCTCCAGGGATGGCCAATTACGCGCTGGGACTAGCTACCTAAGAAGCAGAAGCGTCAAGTGAATACGGGGTATATTAAATCAAGATGGCATCCATCTCTTTACCTCGGGAGCCTGTACAGCCGATGACGGCTCGAAGGGGATGGTCGATGTGTCCAGGGTGACCAGTATAAAGATCGGCCAATATTAGTAAAGTCTAAAAAGGAGGAGAAGTGCGCTCGGAAGAGGAAAAGGTGCACTAGAGAGCCGGGTGAAAAGGTGGAAGAAGATGGTGAAAAAGGGTGAATACTTATAGGATCGCTCGAAGGAAGGGTAAAAATGGGATTTTGTCTACACCGTCTGCGCGGATTTCGAATAGGGTCGTTGCCTGCAAGCGCTCTATTCGGAGAAGGTAATCATCAGGGAGGAGATTTTGGAGGCAGAGGATATTTTGTTGCATATTCTGTTGCATCTCTTCCGGAAGAAGGAATCGGAGTTGAGGTAATTTCGGAGCAAAAGATATGTTTCACTCTGAAACTGGGGGGTATGTGTTGATGCCAACTTTTGACATGTGACGGGTCGACGTCAAAAGGAAAGGCAAGTGGCCAATGCGATTGATAAAAGTAGCGGCTAGTGCATCGGCCGATGAGGTTGTAGTGGTGCGTCCGATCGGCTGATGAAGATAACAGGGTTCGGCCGATGGGAAGCCAAGGTGGCTTGGCCGATGTGGTAAAGTGGGCCTAAATGGGCCAAGGTGGTGGCCAGAAAGGTGGATATAGGGTTATCCCGTAGAGGCTTGGATGGTGTCCGACTCCGGTGCGACTCGTATCTGTATGTAGATTTTTGTTTCTTTAAATTAGAGATAGAGTTGAGTCGTAATCGACTAGGAACTATCTTGTAACCGGGTATAAAATGACGCCTCGTGAGGTTTGTAAGATGGACACATCAAAATCAATACAAATCTATTTTTTCATGCAACTTTACTTTCAAGTCGGCGACTTCGCCAAGCTCTTTTCTTTTTCACGAGTTCATGCGAGTTGGCAGGACTACCTCAACTTGATCTCCGGCCAATTTGTAAGTTCTGCATTTCGAGTAACATCTAAGCTTTGACTTCGGGCGCATCGCTGTCGTCTCGCTTAGATTTATTCACCAGTTATCGAATTATTTGCTAGAATTATAGGTTTTGCCTGTTATTTTAGCTTTTATCACCAGTTATCCAGCTTGGAGCACGTCCGATCGGCTTTTACTTTGTTTTTTCATCAATTTACTGTACTATAGCCGGTTAGATCTATTTCAAGTGTTGTCCTTGTAGCATTGTTAGGTTGCTCCTGTAGTTTCCTTTATAATTCGCTACGTGATTATCGGCTAATCTTAGTCGATCGTCCTCATACTCTATCGGCCACCCCGCCGGTACATCTTTAGAGCAGATCGGAACACCAGCCGATCGGCTCTCGATATCTGACACGTGTTCTTCCTTGTCAATCAAGAGGTTAGATTGACTGGCACGCCGTGTGAACTGCACCAGGGCGATAACCCGAGCAGGAGTTAAGAAGATTCACCAACTGCAAACTCCAGATCCCTCCATCTGACATCTGCATAGCTCTTCTATCGGCTCTAAGCAGCCAACAAGTTCTGACGGATCTCACATACCTTATCATGAGTCTGTTGTACCCAATCCGGACCAACAAAAGATCTCTCACCAACGGCGTCCCAACACAGTGGAGAGATACACCTGCAGCTGTACAATGCTTCATATGGATCCATCTTGATGCTAGCCTAATAACTATTATTATAAGCAAACTCTACCAATGGCAAGTGATTCTCCTAACTTCCCTTCCAAGAGAGCACATAGGAACGCAATAAGTCCTCCAAGGTCTGAATGGTACGCTCTGACTGGCCGTTTTCCTGAGGGTGAAAAGCGGTGCTAAGATCCAATCCAGTATCCAAATCACTATGCAAACTCGTCCAAAAAGTAGATACAAATTTGGAATCATGATAAGAAACAATGGACTTAGGCACACCATGCAACCTCACCACTTCCTTGTTATACAATGGAATCAAATCCGAAGCAGAATTAATGGTCTTCATGGAAAGAAAATGCGCAACCTTTGTGAGTCTATCAATCACAACCCAAATAGCTTCTTTACCTCTAGGGGAATGAGGTAATCCAACCACAAAATCCATGGTAATGTTCTCCCATTTCCACGTAGGGGTCTCCAATGGCTTTAGTAACCCTGCACGCATTTGATGCTCAACCTTTACTTTCTAACAAATACCACAAGAAGCCACATACTTAGCAATATCAACCTTCATCCGCTTCCACCAAAAACTCTGCTTCAAATCTTGATACATCTTTGTCTCACCTAGATGCACTATATATGGAGTACAATGAGCTTCCCATAAATCTCCATCTTTACTACAACTTTCTGTGGCACACAAAGATGACCTCTGAAATAAATAGTACCATCCTCCTCTACACTAAACTTACAAGGTTTCCCTGCCTCAGTATGCTTACGAACATCATGAAGCAAGCAATCCTGCAATTGTGCCACACGTACTCGCTCATACAATGCAACTAAATCAACAACTGAGTCTCCTCACGGCAACACTAGCATAGCACAGAGAAATACCAATGTTGTCCAATTCAACAATCAAAGGCATACAAATCTTAGGAACACCAGTTCTCCTGCTAAGCGCATCTGCAACAACATTCACCTTGCCAGGGTGATACTTAGTCAAATTATAATCCTTAATCAACTCAAGACATCTTCTCTATCTCAAGTCAACTAATTCTGAATGAGAATACACTTCGGTTCGATTGTCCACAAAGATGTCACATGATTTTTCATAGAGATAATGCCTCTAAATCTCCAATGCCAAAATCCACTACAGCGGACTCTAGATCTTGGGTAGGACAAATTTCTTTCCTATTTCTTCAAATATCGTAAGGCATGGGCCATTGCTTTCCCAACTTGGATGAGCTCACAATTAAGACCAAATGAGAGGTATCTACATATGCAACAAAAGCACTTGCTACTTTGAGGAAAAACAAAAATATAGGCACTAATCACATTCAACTTTAGAGTGTGAAAATTGGACTCATGATCATCTACTTAAGAGGAACCTCCTTATTAGACTAATCTATCTATGGCTGTCATGAGCTGAAAATGTCATGCCCAGTACTATTGAAAAAGGTGGAGAACTCGATGCTATAGTTTCTAATGTAATTCTTGGTCACAAAGAACCTCCACTTGTAACTAGTTCAGTAGGCCTTGAGCACATTATTGCCAAACTTTGGTAACATCTTCTATAAGACAATTCACCACTTATAACTTTGATCACAAAAGACCAACCACCCCCAAAGAGATCAAAACTACACTGTAATAAAGCATGAGTGCAAAACATCTCCAAAACACACCAATCACTACATGCACCAAGCTCTGGGGAGATTTTCTTCAAAACCCAAGTCTTGACTTCTTGGAAAACATGGCTGAATGATCAGACTTCCTTCACACTTTTCCAAAACCGAATTCAACTACAAATCTCAAAGTACTCCACAAGATAGTATCAGAGAGATGCCAAAAGCTCATCATCAGGTTTGTAATAAGCACTAGGAATATATTCACAAGGACTCCTTCTATTGATCTACAATTGCATATGAACTCTTTGATTTTACCACTCAAGCACAAACCTCGATCTATTATTGCCTCCCGGGTAAACATCTTCATAACAACAAACTTCTTGCATCAATATCCTTCAGCTCTTAGGCCAAAACACTTATACCACCTTCCAATAGACAAATTGCTTGTGTATCTATTATAAAAACATGACCCATGCAATTCCCCTCATGTATGATTCAACCACTTGAGAGCACACACCTCTGAGGGAACAACCCACTGCAACAACAACGGCTTCGTCAAGCACTTTGCTCGGCTAGTGTAGCCAACCTTGGATCAAAACTAACAACCAAGTCACACTCCTCTTTCAACATCCATCTTAGCAATAAACTTGGAGCTACTACACGGATTGTACCCGCTCTACAACTAAAACAAACTTGATATAACAACAATAGCTGCATTTCCTCCACTAGTAGATTTTTGGCCTAATGCCCCATAATATATTGCAACAACATGAAATCTGTTGTAATAGGTAGGCGTTATTGCCACCATTTTGCAAACTGGTTGCACTATGTGGACAAACTGGTTGCAATATGTGGACAATAATACCACAAATTTCTTGTGTTGCGATAATCTTGAAATTCATTGCAATAGGTAGTTGTTATTGCCACCATTTTGACAACCGGTTGAATATGTCGATAAAATTGCCACAAATATCTTGGGTTGCAATAATCATAAATGTCGTTGCAACATGTTGTTATTGCCACCATTTACAAAATTCTTGACTGTCATTGCAAGAGATTGGCCTATATAGCAAAAAAAATTAAATGGTTGCAATTAGATGATAATATTGCAACAAAACTATTGTGTTGTCATGGTTCAAACCCACAACCTATCATTAAGAAGGTACTATGCTACAACTAGGATCGCAATGCTCTATTGATCAGGAACCCAATAACCACCAACTTAAGGAAACTCCCCTTCCCTCGAACTAAATCATTTGAAAGCACAAAGCTAACTCGGATAATGACAACCCTATCGAGCTGAACATTGATAAAATGGAGAATTGAATCTTGTTCAACCCCTCACCTTGTATCTTTCAACTTGAAAATGGATAATGTACATTAAATAAAGAAATCTGAAATATTAGACTAAATTATATTGTTAATAAGGACTTAAAATGGAGACGTGCACGGGGATTATTACAATGCAATTTTGTGTAGTAAAGTTTTTCTCTATATGGGCCATTCGAAATAGAAATCCATTGATGCCACACCTGTTGTAAACACGTGCCCGATGGTCTGGTCCTTGTGAAAGGGAATATATGTCATCGCTCGTTTTTCCTTGTTGGTGGCGATTATTAATCCGAACATAGGTACAAAAAATTATAATAGTTAATATAAAATTTTCGACAACTAGTACATGTCAACATTACGAACCAAGCCATATACAAATAATTAGTAACTTACTTTACGCTCAAACCAGCCTACAAATTGCTCTTTGTGTTGTTTATCAACATTTCGTGGATTATTTTTTCTGAGTTCATCCTTATGCTCACTACATTGAAGAAAAAAAAAGTATTTAAAAATTCATGACAATGCATAATGGAAGATAAGGTAATTTAAATTAATTACATCTTACTTGATCCATGGAATGACCTCATCACAGTTTGTTATTATGTAGTGTCTCATCCGCTGCATCTCAAATGTAGAAACAGACTCGATAGTAAATCCTTTCTTAGTATAGTCAATGTTGCCAAATATGCTTAGTCCATATGGCGGTTCATTCACTGTGGCGCTTTCATGCCGTTCTGGATGATTAACCTTTGTAGCAACATCTTCGAAGAAGTGAGAGCAAAATGTCATGCACTCCTCTGATATATATCCTTCGGCTATTGAACCTTCTGGGCATGCTTTGTTCCGCACATAACCTTTAAGTGTACGCAGATATCTCTCAATTGGATACATCCATCTATAGCACACAGGTCCTCCAAGTTTAGCCTTTTCAGCTAGATGAACTGGCAAATGCATCATGATATCAAAAAAAAAAGCTAGTGGGATAAAATCTCAAGCCAACAAAGAGTTTCTCTAATCGAAGTGCTCATGTTATTAATTTCTTCATCTGATAGCTCCTTTGAACATATTGAATTGAGAAACCTACTAAGCTCAATCAATGGGATAACAATATCTTCAGGCAATATGTCTCATACTGCTAAGGGTAAAAGTTTCTGGAAGATAACATGGTAATCATGAGTCTTGAGTCCAGACATAGACAGCTTACACCCCGTGACATCCACGCATCTCTTGATATTGGAGGTGTAACCATCAGGTATCTTCACTCCTTCGAGAAATTTCAATAAATTGTCTTCTCATCCTTACCCAAACAGTACAAGGCTGGTGGCAATGTGTACCTATCATATTCAAATATCCAATGTAAAATTAGGTAAAGAAAATCTGAGTTGACTCCTAATTAAGTGACTAAACTAGTTGAGGTATGAGGTAGTAAGAAATTCAGGTAAAGAAAGTAATTCTGGTAGGAGAATATAAGAGTATGCATGTTCTAAAGTTAAACTGTTTGATACTTGAAGGAAAAAGTCATTAGCATGATTGCCTTGTTTCATTTCTAAATAACTTTGGTAAGTATAAAATGTGTCTCATATGCATTGCTGCAAATTAGGTTCAGGTCAGGATGCACACTACTAAAATGAGTAATAGAACTTGCTTGAATTAGGCCAAATGGTATTAGAGCAGGCATGAATTTCACTCAGCAATATCATTTGGTATTAGGGAAGACAATATTGAGCATCATAATCAATGTAGCTATTTTAATCAATGTAGCTCATTTAATCTGTCATGATCATGCATGCCTAACCAAAAGTACTACATGCTGTCTGAAAATTACTCCTGAACCTAATATGTCATGAGCATTCATGTCTAACTGAAAGTACTACATAACGTATGGATGGATCAAGCATTATTAAAAACCAATGAATGGATCTAGCATTATACTTTAATCAGATGTTGTAAAGTTCCAGTTTGCCTACAAGTTATATGGCAGATCGCAAAGTGCACCTAGCATCCTTGACCAAAGGATGTTGATCCTGCCGTATCCCTATTTGTTGCATGTCAAGCCGAGCCTTCTCACCATCCTTCAATTTACGTGCTATTTCAAGCAAGGCGCCCAATACGCTCTCACAAATATTTTTCTCAATGTGCATCATAGGAGACGACGCGGTCAAATATTTGATCAAATTGGCTGAGATGGCCCCCGGTTTGGGCCATGATCTGGGCCAATCCCAGCAAGGCCTGCATTGCAACAGTGGTAGAACACGGCAGTTGAATGATTGTACTTCTTTGCAGAAACACTTGAAAGCAGATACAAGAAACCAATTACTAACAAAAGCATCTAGAGTTGCACCTTGCGGGATGGATCACTCCTTTTTCATAGCTATCCTAGCTCTTAACCACTGGAAAGGTCGGTGGCCAGGCCATCACCAAGGGTACCAATCTAACCACCGTGTGCCCTGGTGTCACCGCATGCACTTTATATGCAACCCTGCTCTTGATATGAACGTAGAGGACGCTGTCACCCACTTGTAAGAACACAAACTCTGCATTGTCCCAAAGCGCGTCCACTTTGACGGTGGTGCAAAGCCCATCCTCAGATACCAAATGTGGCAGCCCCAAAGCAGCGCAGACCTCTCTCAAACACACGGTATCGACTAGTGACCACTTGTCACTGCTGATCCTGCGGAGCATGACATGAACCTGAAATTCTTTACCGTACACGAGATAGAACCCAGAGAGATCATGGGCCCTTTGTTGCGGCCTTGGAAGTCTTTGTGTTCTTGTTTTCTCCATGTGTTAGATTCTGGTGAAAATCCAACAATTGGTATCAAGAGCATGGTGAAGCGAGGATGACGGACATGTCAGGCGCGGCTGCGGCAAATGAGAGTTCTCTAGTGTCGTTGCACTATCCGATGCTTACGAGGAGCAACTACACAACCTGGGCGATCAAGATGGAGGTGTTTATGGGTGCACAAGGTTTTTGGGATGTTGTCCAGCCTGCTGACCCTAAAGAGAAGGTTGACCCTAAGAAGGATCAGACGGTGCTCGCTGCTATCTATCAAGGTATCCCGGAGGAGACTTTGCTAGCGGTGTCCTAGAAGGAAACATCAAAGGAAGCATGGGAGTGCATCAAGACAATGTACCAAGGTGCTCAACGCGTAAAGAATGCTCATGTCCAAACTCTTAGAGAAGAGCTGGATGGATTGAGGATGAAAAGTACCGATTCAGTTGACAACTTTGCAATGAAAGTAAACTCAATTGTCAGTACGATTCGTGGATTGGGTGACAAAATTGAGGACTCATATTTGGTAAAGAAAATTCTCAGAGCTGCTACAAACAAGTTCTTGCAGATTGTCGCTTCTATTGAGCAATTCGGCAACTTAACGACAATGACTGTTGAAGAAGTTTTTAGGAGACTCCGAGCATACGAAGAAAGGCTGTGTTGTGGTGATAATGATGATGGTGCTGAGCATGTGTTGCTCACCAAAGTCCAGTGGAAAGCTATGGAAAAGAAGGATGATGATGAGCAGCTGTTGCTAACCACAGCACAATGGAGGGCTAGGGAACAAAAGGACGGAAGTAAGAATCGGAAATTCGACAAGGCAAAAGTAAGGTGATATAAGTGCAGCAACTATGGACACAATAGGGTTTAGGGTTCCATTGACTTATTTTTAGCACCCGTCACATCGAATGTTTAGATACTAATTAGGAGTATTAAACGTAGACTATTTACAAAACCCATTACATAAGTGGAGGCTAAACAGTGAGACGAATCTATTAAGCCTAATTAGTCCATG
>NC_028450.1:12452869-12469135 GCF_000263155.2 Setaria italica | reverse complement strand
AATCATGGACCAACCACGACGTCCTATATTTGCTTTGCGCTCATGCAAGGCACTCGGAGTATCATCACTTTATGCTTGAGGATAGCCGCACTACACAGGTTGGATAAGTAGCTTCTGGCCCTGTAATGACATGATCTGTTCTTGGCAAGCCCCTCGCTGGCTAGCCGTCCAAGTCTCCAAGAGGCTGGTATAACCGCTTGGCCGCGATCAATCAAGTACCACGCCATCTCAGATTGTATAGATGAAAACCAACATTCCATCTCGCCGTTTAGCCTCCACTTATGTAATGGGTTTTGTAAATAGTCTCCGTTTAATACTCCTAATTAGTATCTAAACATTCTGTTGACGCCGGATTTCGTCATCAGTAGAATCGGCGCCAAAGAAGAAAGAAATCGAAGGAGTACAGATGGGAATCGGTCAAAAGGTGCTACAGTGCGGAATCGGTCAAGTGGCTTTTACTTCGCTTCAGAGTGAATACGCCAGGTTCCCAATCGGCAATCCTTTGCTGATAAGAAATCGGCCGATCGGGAAGGTGGACTAAGGTGGGCCTGTATGGGCTTGGAAAGATGGAGGGATAAGGTGGAGTTCAGCTCACGAAGCGTGGGGTAGTTGGTTTAGCACGGATTGTGCTTGTCGATATTTGTTTTCTGTTTGAATTAGAGATAGAGTTCTAGTCGGTTAAGAAGATTATTTGTACAGGGCTATAAATAGCTACCTTTGTAAATCTGTAAACAAGAATCAATCAATACAACAAGTTACTTTATTCTTCGTACTTACTTCCGAGCAGGCGACTTCGCCATCACTTTTCCTTCTCACGAGTTCGTACGGATTGGCAGGGCTGCATCATCTTGATCTCCGGCCGATTCTGTAAGTTCCGTTTATCGAGTAATATCTAAGCTTTAACTTCCGGCGTATCGCTGTTGTTTCGTTTAGATTTATTCATCAGTTATCGATATCGACTAGATTCATAGGTTTTTACCTGTTTTTCTAGTTTTTATCACCAGTTATCCTACTAGGGATCGGTAGTATCGGCTTTCATTGCTTTCTGTTGTTAGATCCATTCGTTGCCGATCAGATCTTTTCCTAGTACTGTTTTCATAAGCTTTGTACCGATTGCTTTAGTATTTATCTGTTTACAAGGCTACAGGGATCGTGCTGTCTTATAGCCGATTTCATCATCACAGTAAATCGGCCAATCTGCCGATAAGCTCTCTCGATCGGAAACTTAGCCGATCGCAGTTACTGAATTTGACACGTGTTCTTCCTTGCCAATCAACAGGTCAGATTGGCTGGCACGCCGCGCGAACCGCACCAGGGCTTTCACCCGAACAGGAGCTAAGCAGATTCTCCCGGGTCGTGTGTCGGTCGCTGGAATTCGGTTGACCGATTTCTAGCACCAACACACTTTTGGCACGCCCAGTGGGACCATTACAACCGCTGTCATGTCGAAAGCTGCTGAAGTCTCCGAAGATAACGTCATCGAAGTGACGGAAGCAGATCTAAAGGACGACCAAAAAGAAGATCTGAATCAGTATTTGGAGCAAGTCCGGAAAATTTGCTTGAAATCCTTCAGTCGTTCCAGGAGCGGGGAAACTGTCAAAAAGTCTCCTTTCCCTACTCCCCGCCAGATCACGATTTCAGAAGATTCGGACAAAATGTCCGATATGATTCAGCAATCTCTTCATCACGCCTTCATCAACCAATCCCCGGTACTTTCAAACATGGTGCACAATGCTGTTGTCAACTCCTTCGCCGGAGGTATACCACAGGGGTACAGGGGGCCTACGTATTTTCAGCCGATTCCACCAAATCAGGCTTATCAGGCTTCACAGCCGATCCAATCCTCTGTCGGAGGATCTGGTGCTTCTACGTCATCAACTCCTTTGGGATACGGCTCCATCCAGCCGTCCACAGCACCACTCCCTCCAGTCATCCCTTTACCCTGGGGGGCACCCTTAAACACGACCGGTTTGAATCAATCGGTCAGCCAAGGAAATCCTCCGTTCCAGACACCTTCCCAAACGGCCACTCGGCCGATCATACCACCATACCAGCCCATCGCTCCAGAGGTCAACAAGACGTCAGAACTCATGCTATATGATGAAACGAGTGGTGCCTACAAGCAGCCGTCCTTTACTACACCGCCGGCTTATACCCAGATACCACCTTTTCATCAACCGCCTTTCATCCAGCCTCCGATTTATCAGCATGTGCCGATCCCGCCGCCAGCTATTCCCCAGCAACAACCAGATTGGGCGGCGCAAATCGCGGAAGTGATGCAAGAACAATTCGGCTTGAAGCCGAAGGTGCAAACTTATACCTACAGGACACCATACCCATCTACATATGACTTGTTGCCGTTTCCCCATCGGTACAAAGTTCCTGATTTTACCAAATTTTCGGGGATGGATGATACTTCTACCGTGGAACATGTAAATAGATTTATCATCCAATGCGGAGAGGCAGCTACGCAAGATGCCCTGCGGGTACGGCTGTTCTCGTCATCCTTGTCTGGATCGGCCTTCCAATGGTTCACCACTTTGCCACCAAACTCGATTATCACGTGGGCCGATCTAGAGAGGCAATTTCACAAGTACTTCTATGCTGGAGTCCACGAAATGAAGCTGTCTGATTTGACTAGCCTCCGGCAACGAAGTGATGAACCGATACCCTCGTACATACAGAGCTTTCGGGAAATCAGAAACAAATGCTACTCCCTGGCTCTAACCGATGCACAGTTGGCCGATATAGCCTTCCAAGGCCTGCTGCCACACATTAAAGAAAAATATGCTTCACAAGAGTTCGAGAGCTTGAGTCAGATCGTCCACCGATTGTCCGGGCAGGAGGTGCGTTCATTCGATCCAAGGAGGAATTTCCAGAAGAAGGTAGCATTCCTGGAAGAAGTAGGGGATGAAGAAGACACCGAAATCGGACTTGCAGAGTGGATTAAGGGAAAGAAGCCGATATCATGCCCGTTCGGCAAAAAGGAGCCGGAAGCATTTGGTTTCGACACAACTAAAGCTGACAAAATCTTCGATCTTCTATTCCAGGAAGGGCAGATTAAACTCTCACCTTACCACACGATACCCTCTGCCGAACAGTTGAAGAAGATGAAGTATTGCAAGTGGCACAATGCCACGTCACATGATACCAACGAGTGCAAAATCTTCAGGCAACAAATACAGTCGGCCATTGAGCAGGGCAGACTCAAGTTCGAAGTGCCGACAAAACCGGCCAAACCAATGAAAATCGACCAGCACCCTTTTCCTACTAACATGGATGACACGGGGAGGAATTCTCTCCAAACAAAAGTGCTGACGTCCGAATCGGCAAAAAAGAGTGGCGCTGTCGATCCCAGAAATCAAGTTACGTCTGAAGACATCAAGGGAAAGCGACGGATGGAGGCCGATGATGGTGAGCCAGATGGTCCACGCATTACTTCCCAGTTCCTGCTCCAAAAGTATCAACGCCAACATGAACGTTCGAGGTCCCGAGAGGAAGCAATGCGTCGACACGAGGAGCACTGGAGATGCCCGTTCTTCATCCATTGTTGGGAAAATAACCTCAGACTACCATCGGCCGATACGTGCCCAGAGTGCAACGGTCCCTATCGAGGCAATCGGCCGTTCACAAGGTCTCGCTCCAGAGACGGAAGGCCAGAACCGATCCGCAGGAATCGGCGTAACCTAGATGATCAGCGCCCTTCCATGCGTGATCGGCTGGGGGGCAGAAGTGACCGATATGATCGGACAGAAAGTAGAAGCCATAACAGGCAGGGGGGCAAGGCCGATCAACACGATCAATCAAATAGCAAAGCCAGCGTTCACAGCCGGCTCGAAGACATGGCCGATGCTCGGGTAACAGACGAGAACCCGTTAGGACGCGAACCAGAATGGGAACGCGCCGGGAAAGAAGGGAGGCCAATAAACCCCAGATGGTGCCCCGACGGTTTAACCAAATCACAAAAACGGAGGATCCAACGCCTCCGCCAATGGGAGCAGCAAGAAGAAGAGGGCACGATGGACAAGAAGCAAGAAAGGCCTCGGGTGTGGCGCCCCAAAAGAAACGACAAGGGTAACGATGAGTCAGTGGGCGACGAATCGGCAGCCGAAATCGGTATGGTTTTCATATTGCCGATGGAGTTTATGACCCCTGCCGATCAACAGGATGTGTCGGCGATAGAGGAACAAACAGCACGGTTGACTTTAGAACCGATGATGGTCACGTTCGAAAAGCCCGAAGACAACGAACGACAACATATGAAGGCATTGTTCCTTAAAGGACATGTTGACGGACGCCCCCTCACTAAATTGATGGTCGACGGAGGAGCCGCCGTCAATATCATGCCGTATGCCGTACTTCGGAAACTAGGAAAGAGCGACGACGACTTGACCAGGACGGACATGATGCTCAAGGACTTCGAAGGCAAGGTGTCAAACGCTCGCGGTGCCCTCTGCGTCGACCTCACCATCGGCAGTAAGACCCTTCCTACCACGTTTTTCGTCATTAATGGCAAAGGGTCCTATAATATGCTTCTTGGACGAGACTGGATACACGCAAACTGCTGCATACCGTCAACTATGCATCAATGCCTGGTACAATGGGTCGGCGACAACATCGAGGTGGTCAAAGCCGACTCCGCGTACAGCATCGCAGCAGCCGACGCACAGCAGTGGAGCTGCGAAACCGTCAGGTGCATATCAGGTAGGGTGTGGGAAACTGATTTCCTGAAGGTCACCGATTTTGGCCTACAGCCGATCCAAGCAGTCGGCTCCGAAGAAGCTCAATAAATGGATCAATTCGCCCGAGAAGACGGGAAGCTGGGACACGGATTCACGTCGGCCGATTCATTAGAGATGGTAGATTTAGGTGACGGGACCAAACCAAGGCCGACTTTTATTAGTGCAAATTTAGACCCAGAGTACAAGTGTAAATTGACAAATTTATTAAGAGAATTCAAAGATTGTTTTGCGTGGGAGTATCACGAGATGCCCGGATTAGATCGATCTATTGTTGAACATCGGCTACCCATAAAACCAGGGTATCGGCCGTACCAACAACCCGCACGGCGATGCAATCCTAAAATTTTACCAGACATAAAAGCCGAAATAACTCGGCTAATTGAAGCAAAATTTATTCGGCAATGTCGTTACGCCGAGTGGATTTCTAATATCGTACCGGTGTATAAGAAAAACGGGAAGCTGCGCGTTTGCGTTGATTTCAGAAATCTTAATCAGGCCACACCGATGGATGGCTACCCCATGCCTACGGCCGATGTACTGATCGACGCTGCCGCGGGGCACAAAATTATTAGCTTCATGGATGGGAACGCCGGATACAATCAAATACTTATGGCCGAAGAGGATATACCCAAAACGGCTTTCAGATGTCCAGGCCATCTTGGTTTATTCGAATGGGTGGTGATGACTTTCGGTTTGAAGAATGCTGGTGCTACATATCAGAGGGCCATGAACTATATTTTCCACAAACTCATCGGCCTCCTGGTGGAGATCTACATCGACGACGTTGTGGTTAAGTCCAAAAGCCACGAGGAACACCTAGCCGATTTGCGAAGGGTCCTAGAGTGCACCAAAAAACATGGTCTTAAGATGAATCCCAACAAATGCGCTTTCGGTGTCTCCGCCGGACAGTTCTTAGGATTCATGGTGCACGAACGAGGCATTGAAGTCAATCAGAAGACCATAGCGGCTATCAACAAAGTCGTCGCCCCACAGAACAAAACTGAGCTACAGTCTCTAATCGGCAAGGTAAACTTCATCAGAAGATTTATATCTAATCTATCTGGACGGATCCAGGCGTTCACACCACTCCTGAAGTTGAAGCCAGACCAAGAGTTTATTTGGGGAGAAGAACAGCGCAAGGCGTTAGAAGACATCAAGCGATACTTGGTCTCGCCCCCAGTCCTGGTTCCCCCTCAAACGGGTAAGCCGTTTAAACTATATTTATCAGCCGATGAAAAAGCTATTGGGTCGGCTCTAGTCCAAGAGTTTGAAGGCAAAGAACGGGTGATTTATTACGTTAGTAGAAGACTCCTGGATGCCGAAACAAGATATCCTCCAGTAGAGCGTTTGTGTTTGTGTCTTTACTTCTTGTGCACC
This sequence comes from Setaria italica, assembly GCF_000263155.2. NCBI lineage: Eukaryota > Viridiplantae > Streptophyta > Magnoliopsida > Poales > Poaceae > Setaria > Setaria italica. Next base: position 12,463,016 of record NC_028450.1, on the reverse strand, counting down.
AAACTCAGACACTATCTACTGTCGGCAGAGTGTATAGTCGTATGCAAAGATGATGTAGTGAAATACATGCTGTCACTGCCGATATTGAAAGGGCGAATCGGTAAATGGATTTTAGCTTTATCAGAATTTGACCTACGGTATGAATCGGCAAAAGCCGTCAAAGGTCAAGTCATGGCCGATTTCGTCGCACAGCACTGTGGGCCGGAGATCGCCTTCGTGGAACTAGCGCCTTGGCAGTTATTTTTTGATGGGTCATCGTGCGGAGTCGGATCGGGAATCGGCATCGTTCTCATATCGCCTCGGGGGGCAAGATATGATTTTTCTCTGCCGATAGAAACCGCCGCCACAAACAATCAAGCGGAATACAGAGCTGTATTAAAAGGCTTACGATTATTAAAAGAAGTCAAGGCCGATTCTGTCGAGATCTTCGGAGATTCGATGCTAATTGTGGATCAACTAACCGGAAGAGCTGAGTGCAAAGATGACATATTGCGAATCCATCACGAAGATTGCTTACAGCTTTTGAAAGAATTCAGATCGGCAGTAATCGAGCACGTCCCAAGAGACCGCAACGAAGAAGCAAACAAACTCGCTCAACATGCATCCGGGTATCGGCCGATTCCGGGCGCCATGGCCTTAGAGCTTGCAGCTGACGATTGGCGTAAGGAAATTGCCGATTACCTAAAAGATCCGTCCAAAAAGGTGGAGCGACGTGTGCGCTTTCATGCTACCAAGTACGTGTTGCTCGAAGATGATCTGTTCTACCGAACGATCGATGGTATTCTTCTTAAATGCCTTGGGACAGAAGAAGCCAAGACTCTAATGGGAGAAATCCATGAAGGGGTATGCGGAGCTCATCAATCAGCACATAAGATGAAGTGGATGATCAGAAACAATGGGTACTATTGGCCTACGATCCTTGAAGATTGTTTCAAATATTATAAGGGTTGTCAGGAGTGTCAAAAGTTCGGAAATGTCCAGCGTGCACCCGCATCGGCCATGAATCCCATCATCAAACCATGGCCGTTCAGAGGGTGGGGAATAGACCTTATCGGTCAAATTTATCCACCATCGAGCAAGGGGCACAAGTTTATTCTGGTCGCCACCGATTATTTCACCAAATGGGTGGAGGCAATCCCACTAAGAACTGTGACTTCGGCTATCATGGCCGATTTTGTAAGGGATCATATCGTCTACCGATTCGGTATCCCTCAAACTATAACAACCGATCAAGGAACAATGTTCACATCGGGGGAATTTGAGGAATTCACGACCGATATGGGCATCAAATTGCTAAATTCTTCTCCGTATTACGCTCAAGCCAATGGTCAAGCAGAATCCTCCAACAAAGGAATAATCAAGTTGATCAAAAGGAAGATTGAAGAATGCCCGAAGAAGTGGCACCTATGTTTGACCGAAGCCCTGTGGGCATACAGAATGGCCTGTCATGGGTCGACCAAGTTATCCCCCTATCAGTTGGTATACGGTCACGATGCAGTACTTCCATGGGAGTCAAGGGCAGGATCAAGGCGCATTTCACTTCAGGACCAGTTGTCGGCCGATGACTACTCGGCTCTGATGAAGGAAGAACTTGATGACTTGGCCGGCCAACGACTGAGAGCTCTAATAAGCATCGAAGAGAATAAAAAAAGAGTAGCCAGGTGGTACGATAAAAAGGTCAAAGTCAAACAGTTCTCCCCTGGAGATTTGGTATGGAAGTTGGTACTACCGATCGGGTCGAAAGATCCTAAATTCGGCAAATGGTCTCCTACCTGGGAAGGGCCGTATAAAATCGGCAGATGCGCTCCAGGGAATGCGTATATTCTGGAAACAACAGAGGGGGAAGAATTCACTAGGGCTCTGAATGGGAGGTACTTAAAAAGATACTACCCGAGTATATGGGTCGGGGCCTAAAGGAATAAACACAGTCAAACATGACCGACACGACTCGGTTTTAAGACGCATATGAAATCGACCGGAACGGCCGATTACATTCATAATGGCCGATTACATTTATTCGGGCCGATTACATTCGTTCGGTACGGGCGACCGATTACATGGCCGACAAAACATAAAGTCGCCCTTAGAACAAAAAATTACAAAAACAAACTAATTATCCTTCTTCTGAGGAGATTCCCCGTTCCGCTCCAGAGCACGAAGGCGCGAGGCCTCCGCCGCCGCCAGAATGACGGGCCGAGGAAGCATGCGGACCCCATCAGTGGAAGGCCGCGGGTTCCGAAGAAGCGGACGAGCCCTATCGGCAGGAAGCCGCGGGTCGCCGTTCCTTTCCAGGAAACCCAGGATCGTGCAGGTCGACGAAGTGATGTCACCACCAGGGACGTTGCGGTGATGACCCCTCATGACCCGAGACATATGGCGGTGTTCGTTCACCACGGCGTCCAGGACTACTCGAGCATCTGCGGTGATATGGTCTTGGAGCTCCGCCTGATGAGCTAAAATCAGAACTTTGTCCTCCGGGGTCAGAGGGTCCTCAGAATGTAGGCACTCGATAGCGCGCACAAGTTCTGGACTAAGGCGTTGAGGCTGAAACAGAGAGGGAATAAGTTGGCGCATTCACTTCCTAAGATCTGAAAGGAGAAGGCGAAGCGTCACCTGGTTGACGGAAGAGGACGACGACGAAGCCATAACAAAGTGATTGCGCCGATGAGAGGAAGAGGGAAAATGAGATGGGAGCCAAATCAATGTTATCGGGAGGAAGCGCCGGGGTCGATATTTATGGGGGAATACAGTAAAATCTGATGAGGCCACGTCCCATCGGTAATAAGGAAGGCAGTAAATAGAAGGCATCACGAAAGGTCAGTCAAAGACGGCAGTAAATGTTCGTACAAAACGGTCAGTGTTTTACAGATTACCCAAAAGGGTATCGATAGCCGTGATGGCCCGACGCCGGATCTGATCGGCGGAGTCAAGAACCCGTTGGTCTTCTTCTGCCGATCCAGGGACTTCCGATGCGGTGCGGTGGAGTCTCAGAGCCTCCTGAGTAAGACGCTGCCTCTCCCGTGTCAAATCGGCAATAGCCGAAGGTAATTCTTGAAGTCTGCTCTCTTCGGCGCTGATGGCCTTGGTCACTTGTTCCATCTCTTTGGCAAGGTCCGCCCTCCGTCGTTTGAGGCGATCTATTTCACTAATGATCGCCGGCCGTGAATCTTCCAAGACATGGATCCGCCGATTCGCTTCTTGGGCCTGGTGCTTGAAAGCATTTTCATCTTCACGGATCTTGGCCAGTTTCGCGCGGTCGGCCATATGACGAAGGGCTCTAAAAACGGGAATCCTCATGGACTCAATAAAAGCCGCCGGCGCCAACGCCTCTTCCGCTTCCTCTGGTACTCGTCCGCTGACGTCACTAAAAAGTTGCCGAATCGGCGAAGCATCTTCTACCAATCGGCCGATATCCCCTTGAAGGAGGGATCGGATATTGGTAAGCTTAGCCCGGACGTCGTCAGGGACGGAGCTTAAGGCAACTTGGCGAGAAGAAGTCTCCTCATCATCAGAGAGAGCGACTGCGAAAGAGAAGAGACTGTTGTTGGGAGAGTCCTGTTCCTGAAAAGAATAAAGAAAAAAGGGTAAATCGGCAGGGGAACAGAGTAAATCGGCTGGTGAGGCTGGTTCAAGAACTTACCATCTTAAAACGGATTTCCTCATGCTGCGCTTGTAGAGCCGTTGTATCTTGTTCAGTGGCCTGAGTCATGGGTTCATCCGATGAAGAAGACTCTACGACAATCGGCACGGTGCTCGGACCGGCTCCCTGGGAAGGAATCGGTTGTCGAGGAACGCTTGGTGTGCCGATGGTCTGCGTCGAGGGATCGGTTAAATATGTTATGCAAATACCCGAAGGGAGTCCATAAGACAAGTACCGTACCTCAATGGATGAAGGCAGGGGCGTGTTGGCATCCGGTCGAGTTGTCACTGACTGAGGTATTTCCATAGAAGAACCCTAAGAGGCACAAAGTCAACAAGAGTTAATACCGAGTTGACAAATCGGAAGTGATAAAGCTCGAACTCACTTGTAAAGCTTCCAGCAATAGTGAGGCGGCAGCCGCTCCGGCTTGTGTAATGGCTTGAGTATCAGCACGTTGTGTGGCCGGGGGCGGTGCAGTCAAGACTTCTGCCGATGCGGGTACAGGAGGGTCCACCGATTCCGTACGAGCCCGAACTCGGCGACTGGTTTTCTTGACGACCTTCTTCTGAACTTTCTTCGATCGGCCAGCAATCATATCGACTGATGGAGCGTCATAGCCGATGAGAGGGTAAGTGGTGTAAGGATAACTCTCTATTAGCCGACCACTGCGGCTGTGCGTGGGAGGGGCTTGATTCCCAGCCTAAAGGAGAAATGAAATTATTAAGTGCTCAATTATGGTGAAAAGAATACAGTCAGTAATCAGAAATACCTCGGCGTTAGGATCAATGTTGGATGGATCTAGAAGGTTGCAGTACGCCGATGCTGAATTGCAGAACAAGAACTGCTTCCATTCGGCCCACCAAAGCTTGAAAGGCTGGATTGCAAATGGATATAGTAGCCATTCATTCAAATTGATCGTACTGGAATCCGGAATTCGGTCTCGCAGCCGACAATAGTCCAGGCCAGTTTTAAGCGCTTCTCTAAACTTGATTCGGCCAGCAAAATACACCCGTATCGGCAGTTGACCCATGCCGAATTGTCGAGCAGCAGTAGATGGGTTGTAGAACTCATATGTAGGGGCATTTTTCCCCGAAAAGAAGTTGGCCGGTAAGATTCCTGGTTTGATCAATTCTTCATAAAGATCTTCATCAAATCGGCCAGAAGTCGAGTCAAAGCAGGAGGGGAGCTCAAAGACTGGGATGTCTCGCTGGTATGGAAACCAGATAGTAGCATCCTCATTGAATCCATTGTAGAAACACCGAAAGTACTCGGCTACTTTTGTAGCAGAATATGCACAACCCGGAAAAGCTGACGCTGCTTCACCATAAGACATGCATCGGCGACGCTCGGTAGGGTCTTCCGCCGATTCAATATTGGGAAATGTCATGCGCTCCACTGGCTGCCGAGTGATCCTGTTCATATAGAGGTTCAACCATAAATTGACAAACCACCAAGGCCCACCTGGGTTGCCGATTGGTTCTCCCTTGGAAAGTTTTGTGCCGATTTGGTGGAGCATGTGGTACACGGCACCCAGAAGATGTTTCCCGAGAGGAATGCGGTTTCCTTTGGACAGTGCCTCGGCTAAAGATTGGGTGTTGGTTGTTGGGCCGGCGGCTCTTCCACAGAAGAAGTGTTTTTCGAGCCACATTATCAGGAAAGCGGTGTGCTCCCTGTTATCAACAGTACCGGTCTTCTTGTTATCACTAATAAAGCCCTTCCAGCCGCCGATTCCTCTTGTGTCCAGCCGATGCGACGGAACGGTCAGAAGTTGGAAAGGCGTGTCAGGGGAGGATACGTCTAAGCCAGTCAAGAGGACCACATCGGCCAGAGTGGGGGTCATAGGACCATGTCCAAATAAAAATGCATTAAGGGCGTCAGACCAAAAATAGGAAGCTGCCATCACTAGCGGCTCATTTTTCTCCATTTGCGACAGAGAAAGGTTGATACATTGGCCGATTTTAAGCTCATCCCATGAAACGCTCCTTGACGCGGCCACCCATTGGTACCATTCCCTCCAACCTGGGGTTTCATTCGGCCAGGATCTAAAAGTACTTGCCCATTGATTTAAGTTCATATCGGACCGTTTGAAAGGTATCCGGTCAGTTTCCGAATCTATAAGAATCGCCGGATCTGGGTTTCCCATGGGACCGAGACAAACAAGGCCGGGACTGTCCGTGAGGTGAATGGTAATTCTATCTCTAACCGCCTAAAAAGGAAAGAGAGGGCATAGGAGTGTAAGGAGTAGATCTGAAATATTGCCGATAAGGAGAGAATTCGGTATTTACCTCCGGGATAAAGTTCTGAGTAATCGGCGTGGCCGCCGACATTGGCGCGGATGATGAGGCTGCGATGGGAACCGCCATTGGGATTTCTGACGAAGCCCTTGCATCTGTTGAAGAAGTGACGGCCGTCGCTACCTCCACCGGGGGCATTGTTCCTAGAGCGTTGCATGCTGAGGGATTGCCGGAGGGAGTCGCCATTGAAGGGAAAGGGGAAGAAGTGATTGGAGCTGAAACCGGAAAGCTTCGATGGCAAGATTGAAGAAAGAAGGAGGTGCGTGCGCTGGAGAGGGAGATGTGAGCTTGAAGATGAGTTGCGGTGAAATGATAGGGTGCCTGAAGGAAGGGTAAAAATGGAATTTTCACCGCGCCGGCGCGTCGAGTTTTTCGGGGTAGTGGCCGTCGTGGGCGCCCGTTTCAAAAATTGCAATGATCAGCCGGGAGACCGCGAAACGGAAGGATATTTTCACTGCGGCCGTTTCGGAGGAGAGGTTATAAAGAATTTCGAAGTAAAAGACTATGTTTTACTCCGAAACTGGGGGGCATGTGTTGACGCCGGATTTCGTCATCAGTAGAATCGGCGCCAAAGAAGAAAGAAATCGAAGGAGTACAGATGGGAATCGGTCAAAAGGTGCTACAGTGCGGAATCGGTCAAGTGGCTTTTACTTCGCTTCAGAGTGAATACGCCAGGTTCCCAATCGGCAATCCTTTGCTGATAAGAAATCGGCCGATCGGGAAGGTGGACTAAGGTGGGCCTGTATGGGCTTGGAAAGATGGAGGGATAAGGTGGAGTTCAGCCCACGAAGCGTGGGGTAGTTGGTTTAGCACGGATTGTGCTTGTCGATATTTGTTTTCTGTTTGAATTAGAGATAGAGTTCTAGTCGGTTAAGAAGATTATTTGTACGGGGCTATAAATAGCTACCTTTGTAAATCTGTAAACAAGAATCAATCAATACAACAAGTTACTTTATTCTTCGTACTTACTTCCGAGCAGGCGACTTCGCCATCACTTTTCCTTCTCACGAGTTCGTACGGATTGGCAGGGCTGCATCATCTTGATCTCCGGCCGATTCTGTAAGTTCCGTTTATCGAGTAATATCTAAGCTTTAACTTCCGGCGTATCGCTGTTGTTTCGTTTAGATTTATTCATCAGTTATCGATATCGACTAGATTCATAGGTTTTTACCTGTTTTTCTAGTTTTTATCACCAGTTATCCTACTAGGGATCGGTAGTATCGGCTTTCATTGCTTTCTGTTGTTAGATCCATTCGTTGCCGATCAGATCTTTTCCTAGTACTGTTTTCATAAGCTTTGTACCGATTGCTTTAGTATTTATCTGTTTACAAGGCTACAGGGATCGTGCTGTCTTATAGCCGATTTCATCATCACAGTAAATCGGCCAATCTGCCGATAAGCTCTCTCGATCGGAAACTTAGCCGATCGCAGTTACTGAATTTGACACGTGTTCTTCCTTGCCAATCAACAGGTCAGATTGGCTGGCACGCCGCGCGAACCGCACCAGGGCTTTCACCCGAACAGGAGCTAAGCAGATTCTCCCGGGTCGTGTGTCGGTCGCTGGAATTCGGTTGACCGATTTCTAGCACCAACACATTCGATGTGACGGGTGCTAAAAATAAGTCATAGGAACCAAACACCCCCTAAGGTGCTATAAGTGCAGCAACTATGGACACTTTCAATCGGAATACGATAAATCAAAGGAGGATAAGGCACTATTTATGGAAACAGATCAAGATCACCCGGCACTACTTTGAAGACAACAAGATTAAGGGGGTAAATGAAGGAGTTAATCTTGTTTTAGTAAGTCTTAGTCTATAGTATGGTAATAGTGTTAGTATGGATAAGTTTAGCGTGCAGAAATCTACTAGTATTTGCATGCATGGCATGCATGTGCTAGCGTGAGAGTCCTTGTATGCATAAGGCAAGTGGAGTTGTCTTGACGTGCATATACAGGAGTTGAAGTTAGGTTTGAGTTAATCCTTAGAATACGTAACTATGCTTTGGTTGGCCAGTTGCCGTATACGTACGAATTAGTATAGAAGGAAGTGTGCGAGCTCGCGGAATCCGGCAGCTAATCAAAGTTTGGCTAGTGCATGTTTACGCTTGTTTTTGGTAGGAGTATACATCCTAGTGCATGGAGTCCAGAACGTATACAAGAAAGGAGCTTGTATTCTGGCCGGTTAGACACTTCGAAGTATAAAAGCATACACATGTTGATTGGTTTCTAACGTGGGAAATAAAGGAGAGAACAAAAGGCTAAGCTGTTGAGGCCTCGGAAGTCTCTGTGTTCTTGTTTTCTCGTGTTCGCGTGTGTTAGATTCTGGTGAAAACCCAACACCCTTGTCATCTTGTAGCTTCCATCGTTCCTGTTCTCCAACCCATATGGTAGAGCAATGGTCGAAACATTCGCCGGCACGGAGGATGATGGCAAACGCAACGCAGCAATTGTGCTCTCGGAGGCCACGACGTACGGCTTGTTGCCATCGATCAGTGAAAGGTGAAAGGCCCGCGGCGGCTGAGGAAGTGGAAGCTTTAGGGAGGCGAGGTTGCGCCAGGCGCCGCCACTGAACGCATAAGCGTCCACGTCCGTCAGCCGAGGCTGCCAACCGGAGCTCAACACACGGCGGTCACGCAGACGTCCTCGCCACCGCGACCGCCATTGGGGAGGTACTCGGTGCTGCTGTACCAGCTTGTTGCGTGAGGATCGGGGGTTGCTAGCCGGGGCGACGGTGAGAGGATGAATGCCTCTCTCAGAGGGTGCAGCGGGTAGAGCACCACGTCCTTGTAGCGGCGGCGGCCGGCCAATGTAACAACCGCCCACCAGCCGTTGTCAGTGTGCACGTCCAAGACGGTGCCCGCCCGGCGGGCCACGGCGGCGAGCTCCGCGGGTAGGTTAGGCATCGGCACGAACTTGGGGCGGTGGGGAAGCCAGGGCCCGCGCGCGCGGGCGTGCTCGATGTAGAAGCCAAGGAGGCACGGTGGGTGGAGGACGCGGAACTGGTGGAGGAAGCCTGGGTGGGAAGCGACGCGGAGCCAGCGCCTGCAGACGAGAGCGGCGCGGTTGGTGGGGAAGGCGAGTCGCAGCCTCGCAGGAGGATCTTGAAAGTAATCTGGGAAGTGTTGAACCCCGGTAGGGCCGCACCTTTGTTTATATAGATGGATCATAGCCCTCCATGTGGCTTACACAGTAAGCAATCTTGAGATATTGTTTGATGATCCAATCTGCAACAAACTAGAGATAAGATACAACAACTTATACGCTGGACAACCTACGGATCCCAACCAACAGTATCTCAAGTTGCGTGTACACGACTTGTTAACATCCTCCCTCGATCTTAATGCCAGGTTCACTACGGGAAATCTTAAATTTGCCGAGTGTATTCTTTTTGCCGAGTGTTTTTTTGCGAGCACTCGGCAAACAAGCTCTTTGCCGAGTGCCACGCCAAAAACACTAGGCAAAAAAAAACACTCGGCAAATCGAGGCTTTGCCGAGTGTCAAATAAAAAACACTCGGCAAAGCCCCCTCTTTGCCGAGTGTCAAAAAAAACACTCGGCAAAGAGGGTAGTTTGCCGAGTGTCAAAAAAAACACTCGGCAAACAGGGGGGTTTGCCTAGTGTTTTTTTTGACACTCGGCAAAAAAATAATTTTTTTCCGTTTTTCGCCATGAAATTTTTTCTACTCCCCACATACAACATGTGGTACTCCATGTTAAAATTTGGTATATTTTTGGATTTATTTGCTATATTTATTTAATTAATTGAATTTCAAGGAAATTTTTGGTATAAGTCAAATTTGAACTGCAAATGATTCAAATTATGGAACAAAATGAGTAGAAAAATGATATTCATATTATTTGGCCCTATTTGAGACCTGACCCATGAAATGACAAGAAATTTTGAACATCTTGTTCAGGAAACACGACCACGAACGTGTGGCAGTGGTATTTTTAAATTATAAAAAAAACAAGCAAAGTCTGAAAATCATGAGATTTGTCATGATGTGATGATATCATAGGTGGAGGCTATGGAAAAAAATTGAGAATGTTTTGCACATTTCGTCACATACGATGTTTACAAACCAGAGCATCTCAGAAGAAGATTAGTAACGTTGAGAAGGATTGCATAAGATTTGGAGTCAAAATGACGGTCGAGTTTCAATTTGACTACAAAACTTTTTGTATAGTCAATAGAGAATATATATTGGTTCGTG
>NC_028450.1:12447878-12451209 GCF_000263155.2 Setaria italica | reverse complement strand
AGAGAGACATTAATAATTTATTAAAAAAATAAAAGGCGCGAGGAAGGAAAAAAATATAATAGTATGAAGGAAAAAAGGGGAAAACGGAGGGGAGGGCGGAATACAAAGGCAGAATCAAATAGGCCAGGAAAAGAAAATGCATGGATAGGTTAAAGGGACAAATAAGGGGGCGGGGAATATAATAAAACAAGATCCTAATTAATAATATAAAACACGAGCCGGACCATCATATCCCATTTTCCGCCAACGCCCCGGCCCATGTATCCGGGATGCAGACCGGATCCGGCCACCACACAGCCCCTCCTCCCCGGATCCGGTGAGCGCGGACTTCGTGGTGGTGGCGCCGGATCCCTCGCCTCCCTCTCCAGGTAACTCCCTCCACTCCTCCGCTCTTCCCCTCTCTCGCAAACGGTTCAGGATGTGGTGGTGGTGGCGGAGCGGTGGCGGTGGTGGCGGCGGCGGAGCTGGCGGTGGTGGCGGCGGCGGAGCTGGCGGTGGTGGCGGCGGCGGAGCAGGATGTGGTGGCGGCGGCGCAGCTGGCGGTGGTGGCGGCGGTGGAGCAGGATGTGGTGGCGGCGGCGCAGCTGGCGGTGGTGGCGGCGGTGGAGCAGGATGTGGTGGCGGCGGCGCAGCTGGCGGTGGTGGCGGCGGCGGAGCAGGATGTGGTGGCGGCGGCGCAGCTGGCGGTGGTGGCGGCGGCGGAGCTGGCGGCGGAGGATTTTTTTTTTATTTTTTCAAAAATTTGTTGCCGAGTGTTTTCTCGGCACTCGGCAGAGACTTTGCCGAGTGCCCGACGCAAAACACTCGGCACCTCAGTGTTTGCCGACTGAAAAATTGCCGTGTGCCGTTTGCCGAGTGTTACACTCGGCAAACGGTTCGCCGAGGGTTTTTTGCCCTTCGCCGAGTGCCCCTAGCACTCGGCAATTTCACTGTCTCCCGTAGTGGTTCAGATTGTTCCTAAAAGCTTCCAACTTCCCGATTGCAAGAGGCTTCGTAAATCCATCTGCAATCTGATCTTGTGGTGATATAATCTTTACATCCAGCAGATTCTGTGATACTCGTTTACAAACAAAGTGGTAGTCCACTTTTATATGCTTTGTACGAGCATGAAACACCGGATTTGCGGATAGATATGTTGCTCCAATATTATCACACCATAATCTAGTAGCCGGTGGACTCCGTATATCAAGTTCTCGAAGAAGAAGTGTCTGAATCCAAATAATTTCAGCAGTGGCATTTGCCATTGCTTTGTACTCTACCTCTGTGCTTGAGCGTGACACAGTGGCCTGCTTGCGAGCTGACCATGATATCAGGTTGTGCCCAAAGAAGATAGCAAATCCTCCCGCCTATCATCAATTGAACCAGCCCAGTCAGCGTCTAAAAACCCGCTCACAAGAGATGATGTTAATCTTGTTATCTGCAGTCCCAAAGATAGGGTATGCTTGAGATATCAAAGTATCCTTTTTGCTGCTGTCTAGTGTTCTGAGGTTGGATTGACAAATCTTGTTTACAGAGAATGATATATCCTGTCTTGTCAAAGTAAGGTACTGCAGTGCTCCTACAATACTTCTGAACCGAGTAGAATCTTAAGCTCCGAGAGGCACACCTTGGTGCGCTGATAATTTCTTAGAAGTAGACATGGGAGTGTTTGACGCCTTGCAATTTTCCATCCATGTCCTTTTCGGAAGATCATTAACATATTTGTCAAAGTAAGGTACTGCAGTGCTCCTACAATACTTCTAAACCGAGTAGAATCTTAAGCTCCGAGAGGCACACCTTGGTGCGCTGATAATTTCTTAGAAGTAGACATGGGAGTGTTTGACGCCTTGCAATTTTCCATCCCTATCCTTTTCAGAAGATCATTAGCATATTTTCTTTGTGATAATACTAATCTATCTCGTACCTTGGTAACCTCTATACCCAAGAAGTAATGTAGATCCCCCAAGTCTTTTAGTGCAAAATCTGATTTGAGAGCTTGGAGAAGTGCCATTGTTGCCTTGGGTGAAGAGCTAGCCACTATGATGCCATCTACATAAATCCACATAAACATGATCAAATCACCTTTTCTGAAGAAGAACAAAGACGTATCAGCTTTTGACGGTTTGAAACCAAGGTTCTGAAGTTTCACACTAAGCCGATGGTACTATGCTCTTGGTGCCTGCTTCAATCCATAGATTGCCTTGTCTAGCTTACAAACATAATTTGGAAATTTCTGATCTTGATACCCAGGTGGTTGTTTCATAAAGACCTCTTCCTCAAATTTATGAGCATTGTAGGGTCTAAGATGTGGCCAACAAGGACATCCAAAAATTCTCAGGGTTGTATAATCAGCTTTCATCTGAAGAGGCGCTCAAGGGGTGTAGAGTTCAGGATGACTCAACTAGGAGTTCTATTAATTAAATATGTGGCAGCAAGGAAGGCTTGGTCCCAATATTTGAGAGGCATGGAAGCTTGAGCAAGAAGAGAGAGATCCACTTCTACAACATGTCTATATTTATGTTCGGCTACCCCATTTTGCTTATGTGTGTGTGGGCAGGAGACTAGATGAGTAATACCAACTTTGTGGAAAAAGGAATTTAATTTTTTATATTCACCACCCAATTCGTTTGCATAGCAAGGATTTTTCTATCAAAGAGGCACTCAACAAGACTTTGGAATTCATGAAAACATTGGAAAACTTAAGGTTTATGTTTTAACAGATATATCCTTGTGAATTTGTTGCACATAATATTTATTTCTTCCAAAGGAATCACAAGCGGGTCCTCCTACATCCAAAAAGATTAAAGATAAAGGAAACTGAGATTGACTCATAGACTTTGAATAAGGCAACTAATGGCTCTTGGCCATTTGACAAGAATCACAAACCAATCCTAACCTAGATTCATTGGAACAAGGCAAACTATTTTTATTGACTACTTGTTGAATGACTTGATAAGAAGGGTGACCCAAGTGGCAATCCCATCTCTCCAGAGAAGGAGGAATGGCAGTGGACGCAACAAAAGCTTGTTTATTCTTGAGAGCATCGGCTAGGAGAAGATAAAGACCACCTCTACATGCTCCTTCCAGCAGAAGTTTCTTCGTTGCTCGATCCTTTATTAAAAAACTGGTTAGGATGGAATTCAAGATATGCATAGTTGTCTACAGCTAAGCGATGAACTGAGACTAGGGCCCCGTTTGCTTCCTTTGACTTATTTTTAGCACTCATCACATCGAATGTTTAGATACTAATTAGGAGTATTAAACGTAGACTATTTAGAAAACCCATTACATAAGTGGAGGCTAAACAGGGAGACGAATCTATTAAGCCTAATTAGTCCATGATCTGTCAAAG
>NC_028450.1:12445448-12447778 GCF_000263155.2 Setaria italica | reverse complement strand
ATAGATTCGTCTCGCCGTTTAGCCTCCACTTAAGTAATGGGTTTTCTAAATAGTCTACATTTAATACTCCTAATTAGTATCTAAACATTCGATGTGACACGTGCTAAAAATAAGTTAGTGGAAGCAAACGCCCCCTAGATTTTTTGTGGCGGTGGGAACATGCAAGACATTGTTTAAGAAAAGATTTCGTTCATGAGTATGACAAATGATATGACCAATATGCTCAATGTTCATACTGCTCCGTTGGCCGTGTGGATCTGCTCTCCTCCATTGTATCTATCATGGATCATCTGCTTGTCGAGTTCCCCCATCACATGATCAGTGGCTCCCGAGTCGGTGTACCAATTGCTGTCAACTCCATAGTTGGTGATGGAAGCATTGGCATTCTTCTCATGTGGCGGCACGAAGTCTTCCTCAAAACGGTACTAACCGTTAATAATTGAATGGCCGTCCTGGCATAGCTGGAACCTGATCTTGGGCTTGCCGGAGTTGTTGGAGAAGCTGCCACGTCCGCGACCACCGTTGCCATTGCTACGGCCACGGTTGCCACGGCCACGATTGCCGCGGCCATTGCCACGGCCCCTTGAAGTCATGTTTGCCGAGGAAGAGCCTAATGAAGTGCCATGAAGTAGATCCATCCGCTGCTCAAAACCTAGCAGCTGAGAGTAGAGCTCACCAATGGTGATCGGCTCCACTCGAGCCAACACCGCTGAGACCACTGGATTGAATTAGAGGTCAAGCCCGGTCACAATATATGACACAAGCTCCTCATCACCCAATGGTTTTCCCACCATCACCATCTCATCTGCAAGAGAGCGCATCTTACCAACATACTCAGTGATCGTCATGCTGCCCTTCTTGGTGGTGGCGAGGGTGATGCGAGTGTTGACAGTACGCGCCCTTGTTTCGGACGTGAAGATCTCATCCAGCACGCTCCAGAGCTGGGCCACTGTGACGGAGGTGGCAACTTGCACTAGGACGTCATGTGAAAGCGACGCAATGAGGTAGCTAAAGACTTGCTGGTCACGTGAAAGCGACGCGGCACGTGAAAGCATAGTCGGGGTTGGGCACCTTCCCCTTTCCTTCCTTGCCGTCGACGAGTGCTGGTGTCGGAGGGTTGGTGCCGTCGATCATCCCCATGAGTTTTGCTCCCCTAATGGCAGGGAGAACTTGGACCTTCCAGAGAGCAAAGTTGGATTTGGTGAGCTTTTCGGTGACCGGATGGCCAAAGGTGGAGGGCAGGCTGGTGTTGGAAGAGCTCACCGTGGGAGGAAGGTTGTTTGTAGATGTGTTTATAGAGGAAGGCTCTGATTACCATGAAAGTAATCTAGGAAGCATTGAACCCTGGTAGGGGCCGCACCTTTGTTTATATAGATGGAGAATAGCCCTCCATGTGGCTTACACAGCAAGCAATCTTGAGATATTGTTTGAGGATCCAATCTACAACAAAAGTAGAGATAAGATACAACAACTTACAACTCCTATCCAATCTAATATCTCAAGTTGCGTGTACATGACTTGTTAACAGATCTCTCCGAGCATGTCGTTGTCGTCAAGCACCGTGGAGACGATGGTGGCCACGGTGGCCGGCAATAACCGATGCTCCGTGGAATCCATGGTTGTGGAATATTGCCGATGTGGTCTCAGGTTAGATGGACGGTTTATAGATCGAACCAGAAAGAAGGAGAGAAATCCGGGGATACTAAATGTAGATTGCGACACAAGACGAACATATTACCTCCCCCCATCTCTTCTACAAGTCTAGAATTCAACCCCGAACAATGAAACTGTCTAACTTGACACCCCCAAACTAAGCAAACCAGGTACACGAACCACCCGATGCCACTCCAGGGCGGGTTTGATCCGTGCTGGTGTCCAAGACAACCAAAACTCCATCCACGTCGCCGCGGCCCCTTCGCCCCGTCAGCCGACTGTCCATCCATATCGCGAATCCAAGCATCGGGGAGGCGGCGGAGGCCTTCTTCCATGCTGCGCCACCGCTCCGCGATTGCACACCGCGAACAGAGGAGGATGAGAGAGGCTTGCGGCTGATGCTTGTTCTGCTGATTGGAGAGGAGAGGGAGGAGACTCTGGAGGTGTATTTGCTTGTTCAGATTTGAAAGAAGAGCTGCTTGCTTGGTTGGTTGACCGGTGGAGAAGAAGAGAGCAAGTTGCTGGCTTGCATAAGATTGGAAAGCAGCGAGAGGTATTTTTGCTACAGCTGCTAGTTTGCTTGTTGTCCTCCATGGATGCTGGTTCGGTGTGAATCGAAGAGGGAGGTAGCTGCAGCACGCTGCTTTGCTCGAGTAAGGAAGGGGAGAGGGAAATCA
>NC_028450.1:12356658-12445348 GCF_000263155.2 Setaria italica | reverse complement strand
TGTCTTGCACAACCTAAATAGAACCAAACACAAGAAAGAATTTACACAGGAATGAAATCCAGCATGGTAACTCAAAGGTCAACACAACTATAGTAGATAACAAGCCGACCCCCTCCTATGGCACGAAATCGCGCTGGCACATAAGCATGGTTTAGGAACCGGATATCCCTGGTTTCGGCAAATGGACTCCGTCGAGGTAAAAAAAAACTTTAGGTTGTTCTAGCACCGGCAGGCCAGCAAGACACTTCCTTACGCTTAGTTTAAGAGGTTGTGTTTAAAAATGGTTTGCAATACATATACTCGAGGGACTTCCTCATGCTGTCAGTACTGAAATCTCTTATTTGCTAATCATATTGTGATGCACAGCCCCAATGGGCCCTGACCCTAGCCCTGAGTTGCAAAGCAGACATTGGTGAAGAACTGATCTCCGATCCTTGGACAAAAGTTTCTGACGATTTTTGACCCAGAACTAAAAAGGCATTAGCCCCGGGTCCAACAGCCACAGCCAACAGGAGCTCTTTAGTCCCGATTGGTAACAACAACCGAGATAACAACCGGGACTAAAGGGGGATGGGACTAAAGAACCCCCTTTAGTCCCGATTGTAACGGTCATCATCAACCGAGGGAATCTGATGGGCATTTAGTCCTGGTTGGTACCACCGACCGAGACTAAAGATTTAGTCCCGACTGGTTGGTGTGCATTAGTCCCGGTTGGTGTTACCAACCGAGACTAAATGCCCACCCTACAAAATGCAACGTCTTCCTCCCCGAGCCCGAGCCACTCATTGATCGAGAGCTCGGGCTCTTTCTTCTTCATGGCGACCAGGCAAGCTTAGAGGAGGTGTTGCCCGATTTTTTTGCGATTTCGTGGGGGTTTCACTCATCCAAAGTTTTGTAAAGGTTAGCTACTTCATCCTCCCTTCTTTCATTGTTAATATACTTTGTTTTATGCTTTAGAGATAGAGAAATTTGAGATTTTTAGAATGAGGGAGAATGGAGAGATGTTTTATTTATACATGCATTTGAGCTACAATTTTTTTATAGTTTGCATGTTATGCTTCGTATTAGTTAAATAACTTGATCAATATTACTTAGGAAAGAAATAGAGTAAATATGTTTATAATATTTGATCCTTGCAAACATGAGATAAATAAATTATAGATCAAAGAAAAAGAATTTTGTCCTTCATAAGTTACTAATATATTATGTCAAATTTTAAAAATAAAGTGTTGTCGAATTAATATGGATACTACTGCTAGAGGGAGTGGTGATGGTGGGGTAATCCTAGTTTCTCTCGCTGCAAGGGAAAACTCCAATTGACCCTCATGACAAGCCGAAGAAGAAAGGAGCGTTGGAGAGAGCAATGTTTCGATATTTACAAAGATGTCATGAAGATGCATTGGGAAAAAAATCAGGATTAAAGATAGGAACTTTTAGTCACAGTTGAAAATTGAGCTCTTTGCGGACTAAAGTCAGGTTTTCCGGCAATGAGATGAGCGATCATTGGATGTGGATATGAAGATTGGACCGAATGTAGAGCAAGTGTGAGTGTGACAAAGATCCAAAGGTCTGTCTTTAAAAAAAAACTCGAAACCAGACTTAAGTGCTCTCGATTACGATTCACATTAGTTTAGGTTTTGTACTGTGTATAGAAAAATGACCCACTTTCTAACTTTAGATGTCATACAACTACTCGGACTAATGTGCAGCTGTGTTCTCTCTGCTACTACTGACTAGAAACGTAGAGGCTGACAACATGTTATTGCTACTGTTAGAGTATATTAGGCAACTCCGGACTAATGTGCAGCTGTGTTCTCTCTGCTACTACTGACTAGAAACGTAGAGGCTGACAACATGTTATTGCTACTGTTAGAGTATATTAGGCAACTCCGGATATAGTTATAGTTAGTTTAGGATTGATTGTAATCCTGGAATAACCTTCCTTATCTCTAGGAGAGGCTACTTTCCCAACAAGCCATGTACTCCTATATAATCATCCTAAAGGTCTCAAGCAATATATCCCACACATTATACATAATCTTTCATGGTATCACGAGTCTAGGTTACAAACCCTATGTCTCCAGTTTCCGCTGCCATCGCGCCGCCCCCGGGGAGATCAATCTCCGCCGGGGGCAGCGCCCTCGTAGGATGCGTGGCCGATTCCTCTGATCCGCCGCGCCGATCGTGGTCAAGCAGCAAGCAGATCTAGGCCACGACAGCCCCCGGCGGCAACCGGTGCGCCTTCAGGCTGCGCCCCCGCGGCAGCCCTCGTGGCGACGGGCGCCCCTCCAGGCCGCAGCGGGCGCCCCACTAGGCGCATCCTAGCGCCGCCCCCAACCGCTCCGACCGGCGACCACCCCTGACCACCCCGGTGGCGGTGGGCGTCCCTCCAGGCCGCAGCAGCACCCGGCGGCGGTGGGCACCCCTCCAAGCGCAACCTGGCGCCGTCCCCGGCCGCCCCGACGGTGGCGGGCGCCTCTCCAAGCTGCAGCGTCACCTGGCGGCGGCGGGCGCCCTCCGACGAGCGCCCGACCGTGCAAGCGAGCGCTCCGACTGTGACAGCGAGCACCCGACCGCAACGACGAGCGCCCGACGGCGCGGTCGAACGCCCCAACCGCGCGGGCCAGCGCCCCGACCAGTGTATCCAGCTACCCCGACCGCTCCGTCGGCACCTCCGACCAGCGCATCCAACCACTCTGACCAGCAAGGTCCCCGACCGCCCCGGCGGCGGCGGGCGCCCCTCCAGGTCGCAGCGGCACCCGGCGGCGGCACGCCCTCCGACGAGCGCCCGACCGTGACGGTGAGCGCCCGACCGCGCGGGCAAGTGCCCGGGTTGGTGCATCCAGCTGCCTCGACCGCTCTCGACTGCTCCGTTGGCACCTCCGACCGGCGTATCCGACCGCTCCAACCAGCGCGGTCGGAGGTCAGACCGGTTCTCCGTGGGCCTCTTCCTGCTGCTGCTGTTTTTCTTTTTCCCGATCAGAGATCGAGTTGCGTAGCCCTGCCGTCCCGTCGCCGATTCATCATTGATACTCCCGACGATGAGGTTGTCATTGCGCCCTTCAGGCTGCAGCGGCACCGCTCGTGATCAAGCCATCCTCATCGGCGACGCCACCTTTTTTTAAGGCGGTGGCGCCACCCATGCTGCTAGTCCTCGTCACACTGGCTCTCGGTTCAAGTCGCACCTATTGCCGCACACTCGCGGACACCGCCGCCGATGCTGCTGAAGGAAGGTGCAATTGCGCTCTTGAGCTGCATCATCTACCATCACGCTCGGCTCATCGTTCTACTGACCCTGTCGACAAGAAGCTGCTACTTTTGTGTATTCGAGCACCTTCATTGACGTTTCGGACCCGTGCCCTCTTCCACGGCTTTGATCACGTCCACCTCAACCTCAGCTACTTCGGCACTAAGGGGCTACCATCTGCTTAACAAGCATTTTCGGCTCCCATTCCGGCCACAACATCTGCGACGCATCAACGGTTGCAACTGCAGGGGGAAGTCATCTCTTCGGCTTATTCTCCAGTCTTATCGTCTGCGTGCTCCCGTTGTGACTAGGGGGGATGTTAGAGTATATTAGGCAACTCCGAATATGGTTAGTTTAGGATTGATTGTAATCCTGGGATAACTCTAGGAGAGGCTACTTGCTCTCCAAACCATGTACTCCTATATAATTAGCCCAAAAGACTCCAGCAATATATCCCACACATCATGCATAATGTTTCAGTTACATGTACACTACTCCTGGTGTTCCGGGCGCGCCAACAAGTCATCAGGCACCGCCGGGCCATGAACTGCGCGCGCGCCACATCCTTGATCTCCTTGAGGTACCGCCACAGCGGTAGGCGGCCCTCCTGCAGCTCCCGGTCCAGAGCCTCCTCGGCCGCCTCGCTCTCCGCCGCCCCGCTGCTCGGCTACGACGGCGTCCATCAGCTCCCCCTCTCTGATCGAGATCCTCTGTAGCTCCAGCTCCAGGTGATCCCTATCGTCCTGCACCACTCGAAGCGCCCTCTGCGTGTCCGTGTCGCCGTCGAGGCGCCTGACGTCCTGGATGGCGCATGTCGAGTCCGTGGCGACCTCTTCCAATACGTCCTGTCTCAGCTCCTCCGGCGCCGGTGGCTGATCGTCGTGAAGCCTGACGAGGACGTCCAGAGACTGCACAAGGCCGACAAGGTCCGAGTCCGGCCACCGCCAGTGCCGGAGGTAGGGCGCCATCACGGCGCCGGAACCGTCGACGTAGGATGGGCGTTTCGTCGTCCCAGCGCCAGCAGAAGGCGGCACGAAGAAAACGAGTGGGGAGATGTGCGGGTAGGCCTCGACGAGCCACATGGACACCTCCGCGCCGGTGGCCGGGAGCGCGCCGGCGGCGTTGACGAGGACGACGTCGCGGTCGTCGTCGTGGGTGAAGGGCGACAGCGTGGCCTCGAAGGCGGACGAGAATGCCGCAGCGAGGGAGAGGAGGTGGTGCTCGATCTCGCGGCAGGCCGCCTGCGGGTACGGTAGGTAGGTGTGCCCGTCGAGGCCGAGCGAGCTCGCCGCCATGGACGGTTTTTTGTACGTACAAGCCCTGCGCGATGGATCACGGGCTCACGGCTCAACGACGCTCCGTGCATTAATTACGATCGATGCATGTCGTTGGATTCTTGTACTGCTCGTTCTGTTGTTGTGCCCCTATCTATGATTCCGTCTCAGATTGTGTGAAAAATCTGAAAAGAGGCCGTCAAGCCTGCCGAGAAGTGTCAGGTTTGTTTCTGCCGCCACATCAGGAATTCTGGATATCCCGGGATCTCAAGCAGCTGCAATATATCTCATTCTTCCAAGATCGCGAATTGGCCACTTCCATTCGAGCCAAGACCACGTCCAATCCACTTGGAT
Source organism: Setaria italica (assembly GCF_000263155.2). Classification (NCBI taxonomy): domain Eukaryota; kingdom Viridiplantae; phylum Streptophyta; class Magnoliopsida; order Poales; family Poaceae; genus Setaria; species Setaria italica. The sequence continues at coordinate 12,440,473 of NC_028450.1, read as the reverse complement.
TCGACGTCTCGGTCATTGCTAGCGACCACCTCAAAGGTTCTGGGTGACGACGATCTCCTCGGAGAGATCCTCATCCACCTCATCTTCCCCAGCAGCCTCGTTCGCGCCACCCTAGTCTACCGGCGCTGGCTCCAAGTCGCCTCCGAGCCGGCCTTCCGCCGCCGCTCCTCACCCTCCACCCGCCGCGCCTCCAGGGTTTCTACGCCGAGCACGCAAGCCCCAGTTCCCCAAGTTCGTGCCAATGCCTCACTCGTAGAGAATTGGCTTTCGATGCGCCCCCTTTTATCCCGGTTTAAAGTTGGCCCGGGATAAAAGGGAGTGCGCCACGGTAGGCAAAAATGGAGGGGAGAGTTAGTCCCGGTAGGTAATTGCAACCAGGACTAAAGGGGCGGTTGCAACGGCTAGTGGAGGGCTGTCGGTGGCGGCCCCCTTTTATCCCGGTTGGAGTCTCCAACCGGGATAAAAGGGTAGCCCTTTTGTCCCGGTTGGAGCTTCCGACCGGGACTAAACTTTCAACCGGGACAAAAGGTGTTCCTTTTTGTCCCGGTTGGAGTTTTTAACCGGGATAAAAACTCATCCCCATTAAATACGGCCAAGACAGAGGACTTTCTTCCTCCTCCAGCCCGAGCCAGTCCAGCACATTGACAGAGAGAGCTGAGCTTCACCTACTCTCCGGTGGTGCCGAAGCAAGGGAGGTGCTTCCCGAAGTTTTTTCCCTCATTTTTGTGGGAATTTCACTCGGCCAACACAAGTGTTGTGAAGGTTTGCTACTTCATCCTCGTGTTATGCTTTGATTTATACTTTGGAGATGGAAAGATTATTTGCTAGAATGTGATGATGAAGTAGAAAAATGGAGAGGTATTTTGAGCTAGAATGTGAGGGAGATTGATGTGTCATATATATAGTATGCATTATTGCAGTGGTTTAAGAATGATGCTACCTTGTCTAGACTGTTTATCTTATCAAATTCAATATGGTTTTTCAAATCCATACTTGTTGAACTTGCATACCGTGTTCATCTCTGCGATTATGTTCTCCGCCGAGCAGCAACGTATGTCAAGAAGGAGGTTCGATTCTACGAGAAAGAGTGGATACGGACATCGTGACCATGTCCCCTTTTCTGTAGCATCTAACCTCTTTCATGACGAAGTGCGGTGCCGCCCAGTTGAGGACATGCTCGCGAGATGATCACGGTCTTCAAGTTCAACAACTTCTGCAGTGGTAAGGAAAGAATTTTTGTACATAGATGACTTCTGCTACTTTTTGAACTTATCAAATTCAATAAGGTTTTTCAAATCCATACTTATTGAACTTGCATACCGTGTTCATCTCTCCGAGGATGTTCTCCGCCGAGCAGCAACGTATGTCAAGAAGGAGGTTCAATTCTACGAGAAAGAGTGGATACGGACATCGTGACCGTGTCCCCTTTTCCGTAGCATCTAACCTCTTTCATGACGAAGTGCGGTGCCGCCCAGTTGAGGACATGCTCGCGAGATGATCACGGTCTTCAAGTTCAACAACTTCTGCAGTGTTAAGGTAATAATTTTTGTACATAGATGGCTTCTGCTACTGGAGGAAGTGGCGATGGTGGGGGCGATCATGGTTCCTATTTCGGCAAGGCAAAAATCATAGTTGGCCCTCAGCATAAGCCGAAGAAAAAGAGCGTGCTGGAAAAAGCAATGCTTCGTTATTTGCAGCAACGTCATGAAGAAGTTGTTGCCGCGGGTCAGGAACCTCCTTTTGGTGGCCGTTATGCTCCACCCTCAGTCCCGGGTGTTTCATGTCCACTTAGTATTACCGTTTCAGGCGGCACAAATAAACCTAAGGATGAGGTTGGGTCAGCGGAACCTTCGTCTTCACCGTCCAAGGATGCTTAAAGTCCTCCTAGATAATAACCAATGGATGGCTTGTTGTATTGTATCATGTTGTTTGGGACTTTAATTTAAATATGTGTATTTGGATCTTCATGTTGTTGTATTGTACCATGTTGTTTGGATCTTTAATCGATTTTCACGCGTAATCCATTGTCAAGTGTAATCCATTTTCATGCGTAATACGATGCAGATGGACCGGCAATGGATGTATAATGCAGACAGGTGGAGCAAGGCGTTTATTGATGGCTTGCATTATTTTCTCGAAGTGGCCAAAGCGAACAAGCCAGAGAATGGGTTCGTATGTTGTCTATGCTTCCAATGCAATAACAAGAAGGAGTATTCAAAGGATTCCTGGGGGACTATTCACAGCCACTTGTTTAAATACAGTTTCATGCCTAACTATTTGGTTTGGACCAAGCACGGTGAACTAGGGGTCGTAATGGAAGATGGCGAGGAGGAGAAGGAGGAAGATGACACCATTCCGGACTGGGTTGCAGGCCAAGCTTTTGCAGGTACTACAATGGGTGAGGCTGATGAAGATGAGTTTGCAGAAAATGACCCTACTGATGACCTTGGTCAGATGATACGAGATGCATACAGAGATTGCGAAACTGAGAAGAAAGCAGCAAAGTTGCAGCGCATGATAGATGATCACCAAAAATTGTTGTACCCCGGTTGCCAGCAGGGCCATAAAAAACTAGGTATGACACTAGAATTTGTGCAATGGAAGGCAAAAAATGGTGTGTCCGATAAGGCATTTCAGGAGAAGTTGAACATTGTCAAGAAGATTCTCCCCGAGAATAATGAATTACCGTCCACAACATATGAAGCTAAACAGATTATTTGCCCCCTCAGATTGGATGTTCAGAAGAAAAACGCATGTCGTAATGACTGTATCCTCTATCGTGATGATGAATATGAGAAATTGGATGCTTGTCCCGTCTGCGAAGCCCTACGGTATAAGATCAGGCGAGATGATCCTGGTGATGTCGAGGGGCAGTCTCCCAAGAAGAGAGTTCCCACGAAGGTGATGTGGTATTTCCCTATAATACCACGCTTGAAGCACTTGTTCAGGAACAAGGCGAATGCTAAGTTGATGCGATGGCACAAAGAAGACCGTAAGGAATATGAGATGCTGAGACACCCCGCAGATGGGGCACAGTGGAGATCAATTGATAGAACATTCCCGGACTTTGAAAGTGAAGCAAGGAACATAAGGTTTGGTTTAAGTACTGATGGATTCAATCCATTCGGTGAGTTGAGTAGTGGCCATAGTACTTGGCCTGTGACCCTTTGTATGTTCAACCTTCCTCCTTGGCTGTGCATGAAGCGGAAGTTCATTATGATGCCGGCGCTTATCCAAGGCCCAAAACAACCCGGCAATGACATTGACGTGTACCTAAGGCCGTTGGTTGATGACCTTTTACAGCTCTGGAAGGAAGAAGGTGTACGTGTGTGGGATAAGGATAGATAAGAGATCTTTAATCTACGAGCATTGTTGTTCGTAACCATCAATGATTGGCCTGCATTGAGTAACCTTTCAGGACAGACAAATAAGGGATATCGGGCATGCACCCACTGTTTAGACGACACAGACAGCATGTACTTGAAGCATTGTAAGAAGGTCGTCTATATGGGTCATAGTCGATTTCTCCCTGCTCACCACCAGCTGAGAAAGATCGGGATGCATTTCAAAGGGGCGCCAGACCATCGTAAAAAACCTGCACACCATAATGGAAAGCGTGTCTTCGAGATGATGAAGGATGTAAATGTAGTCTTTGGAAAAGGACTTGGTAGCCAACCTGTTCCGAACGACGATAACGAACATGCACCCATGTGGAAGAAAAATTCAATATTTTGGGAGCTACCTTATTGGGAAATCCTAGAGGTTCGCAACGCAATAGATGTGATGCACCTGACGAAGAATCTTTGCGTGAATGTGCTAGGCTTCATGGGTGTTTATGGAACCTAAAAGGATACATTGGAAGCACGACAGGACCTGAAAGCCATGGGGCAATGAGATGACCTACATCTGGAAAAGAAAGATAATGGACAGCACTACTTACGTCCTACCAGTTACACTCTCAGCAAGGAAGAGAAGGATAGCATGTTTGAATGCTTGAATAGTATGAAGGTCCCGTCTGGGTACTCCTCGAATATAAAGGGAATAATAAATATGAAACAAAACAAGTTTACAAATCTCAAGGCTCATGACTGCCACATGTTGATGACCCAGTTGCTTCCGGTTGTACTAAGGGGTGTTCTACCAGAAAATGTTCGGTTGCCGCTCGTAAAGTTATGCGCGTTTCTCAATGCGATTTCGCAGAAGGCAATCGATCCATCCAAGCTATCAAAGCTACAGAACGATGTGGTGCAATGTCTTGTCAGTTTTGAATTGTTATTTCCACTATCCTTCTTCAATATTATGACGCACTTACTAGTTCACCTAGTAAAAGAGATTGGTATTCTCGGACCTGTATACCTGCACAATATGTGGCCTTTCGAGAGGTTCATGGCAGTCCTAAAAAACTATGTTCTTAATCGTGCTCGTCCAGAAGGAAGCATCGTCACGGGATATAGAACAGAGGAGGTGATCAAGTTTTGTGTTGATTTTATTGATTCAATTGACTCGATTGGGGTTCCAACTTCACGCCACGAGGGGAGGCTCCGAGGAATAAGCACCCTTGGAACGAAATCAAGTTTGAGCAATGATACTGATTTGTTCGACAAGGCACACTACACTATTCTACAACAGTCATCCTTTGTGTCTCCGTATATCGAGCAACACAGGCAGATGGTAGCTTCCAAAAACCTGACCAAATCCGATGCTTGGCTTACCCGTCATCACATGGAAACTTTTCCCTCCTGGTTGTGCCAACAACTTATGGGTAACTCTGAGATTTACCCACAGCTTGCCTGGTTAGCTAGGGGACCTGCTAGCACAATCGTCAAATTCCAAGGCTATGAGATAAATGGTTACACATTTTACACGAGAGCCCAGGACCAGAAAAGCACGAACCAGAATAGTGGTGTCCGCATAGATGCCATGGACAGAAATAATAGCAAGGAGTCGTATTATGGTTTCATACAGGAGATATGGGAACTCGAATACGGACCGCTGTACATCCCTCTATTTCTTTGCAATTGGGTGAAGCTAACTGCCCTAACCAAAGATCAGTACGGAATGACAATAGTAGATCTGAGCAAGACTAGATACAGTGATGACCCATTCGTACTTGCCAATGATGTGCATCAGGTGTTCTATGTGAAGGACATGTGTAGCAAACCCAAGAGGAATCCAAAAGAGACATGGTAGCCAAAGTGCCACATAGTTCTTCTAGGTAAAAGAAAAATCGTGGGAGTCGAGGATAAAACAGACCAATCAGATGATTATGATCAGTTTGATGGCATGCCTCCATTCGCCGTTGAAGTTGATCCAAGCATCCTGCTATCCAAAGAAGAGGCTCCGTACTTACGCTGCGATCATGATCAAGGAACTTTCATGAAGAAAAAATTTTACAACGTTGTATTGTAATGCGCTAAATTTACATGACCTTTGTGTATTAATTCATACAATTTTTAATTTACCCTATGTATGATTTCATGTGTTCTTAAATTTGTTAGGTGAAGATTTTTTAGATAAACATGAACAATGTTAACCACATACATACATGGATTTTTCTACGCATTGAAATTATTTAATTGAATAATTTCTTGATCACAGCGATGCAGTAAAATAAATATTTTAGAGGCTAAGTGAACTGGTATAGAATTAATGACTAAATCGTACTTATTGTCAATTTACTCGTTATTTAAATATATTTTTGCATGTACAAAATATGTGAAGGTTTAGTTTTTCATCCTGAAATGCAGTGAAAAGATAAAATAAAATCCATTTCCAAAAAACAGGCGGGAGAAGAAAACTAGGAAAAAGACCTTTTGTCTCGGGTGCCAACAGCAACCGGGACAAAAGGCCCCCCTTTTATCCCGGCTGCAAACGGCAACTGGGATAAAAGGGTACTTTTCGTCTCCCGCCTGGACGTACCCTTTTATCCCGGTTGCCAACTGCAACCTTATCCCGGTTGGTGGTGGAACCCGGGATAAAAGGGTAGGCTCCCAGCCCCACCTGGCGGATGCACCCTTTTGTCCCGGGTCCCGTCACAAACCGGGATAAAAGGGGGGGCCTTTTATCCCAGTTTGTAATGGCACCCGGGACAAAAGGCCCTTTAGTCCCGGGTGCCATTACGAACCGGGATAAAAGGGGGGGTTAGAAGGCATTGTACTCCCTTCTACCCCAACGCCAGTTACACTTAGCAAAAATTTTGCCAAGTCCCGCGCGTTCTGCTCCGTCGCCGCTCGTCCACCTCCCTCGCCGGCCGCCGCCTCGTCGTCCCCCATTGCCCCGGTTGTCGTCGTCCCGCCGCCGACCGCGCCCAGACATCCTCCTCCTCCATCGCCCCGGCCGGCCCGCCTCGATCCTCCTCGTCCGTCGCGCCCGGCCCCTACCTCGTCGCCGCCAGCCACCAGAGCTCCATCGCGGGCCTCGTTGCCGCCTCCATCCTCGTCACCGCCTCGTCGCCCCTCGTCGCTCCTCGAAGCCGTCCTGCGCGCCTTGGCTCCGTCGTCATCGCCTCGGCCGCCGTCCTCGCCGCACCGGCCACCGCCGTCCCGCCGACCCGGCCACCTCGTCGCCCCGGCCACCGTCGACGACCGCGCGCGAGAGGTCCGCCGCGCCGGCCGGCACTGGCGCCGGGAGGGCCCTTTTTTTAAGTTAGAAAATTAAGTTAGATTTTTAAGTTAGATTTTTGTATATGTGTTTAAGTTAGATTTTTAAGTTAGATTTTTTTTAAGTTAGATTTTTGTATATGTGTCCCCTCCGCCGTCCCGCCGCCGTGACCGCCGCCGTCACAACCTAGTACGCACCGCCCGTGATTCCGGGGAATCGTCCCCGCCTCCACCGTACCGCCGCCCTGACCACCGTCGTCACAACCTAGGCACCGCCCGTGGTTCCAGGGAACTGTCCCCGCCTCCGCCGTACCGCCGCCCTGACCGCCGCCGTCACAACCTAGGCACCGTATGTGGTTATTGCTAGAAATTCGTAAAAATTCATGTTATTGCTAGAAATTCGTAAAAATTCATGTTATTGCTAGAAATTCGTAAAAATTCATGTTATTGCTAGAAATTTGTAAAAATTCATGTTATTACTAGAAATTCGTAAAAATTCATGTTATTGCTAGAAATTCATCACAAAGTACTACTAATTTGTAGAAATTTGTATAAATATTCCGGACTTTGTAGGATTCATGTTATTTTATGATTTCATTATATACATATAAGTAAGGCAATTTCTATGACTGTCATGTATGATTCCATGTATGTTTAAATCATTAGTTGAAATGGCAGACGATGAGACCGCAAGATATATCATGGAGCAGATAATCGCAGGTGATGGTAGTGGCGACAACGTTCCACTATCATACACGGATGAAGAGGGCACCCAGGTGGACATGTTCCTCAACATGTCCGCCGATGGGAATAAAGAGCAATAGCCGCAGCAACACCTTGCCGTGGCGGAAGGTTCCGGCGAGGTATATATAACGATTCTTGTATTGTTTCACGCCACCATTACTACTACGTACTAATTAACGAATCTTGAACTGTTAGCCCTCCGGATCGACGCAAGGGCAGAATACCCGAGGTCGTATAAAGGTGATGGAAGGGAGGCTTGTCATCACGGAAGTGATAGAAGAGGGCAGGCCGGTTGCTCCCGAAAAAGTAGCAAAGAAGTACGTGAGTCAGATCGAGGCAATCGTCCGGGACAACGTGCCTATCAGCATCAGAAAATGGAAGGGCAGAAGCACTAATCCGTACGCCCTTCCGGAGACAGAAAAGAATATGTTGTGGGAAGACGTGAAGAGACATTTCACATTCCCCGAAGGATATATTGAGAAGGATGTCAAAGCGTGGACGCTTAAGAAGATGGCTACACAATTCCATACATTCAAGAAGATGCTGGATACCCACTACATTAAGAAGGGCCGAACTCCAGACTTCAACGCGTGGCCAAAGTTGAGGGACCACTGGGATGCATTTGTTGAATATAAGAGGAGTGAAGATGGTGTGAAAAAGATCATGACCAACACAACAAATGCTAGTCAGAAGGGCTACCACCATCATCTGGGGCGAGGTGGGTATGGCTCAGCAATTCCCAAGTGGAGGAAGATGGAACAAGATCTGATCAAACGGGGAATCGTACCTGCAACTATTGAATGGCCTGAATGATCAAAAAATTGGTACTACGCTCATGGAGGCTCCCTGAGCCAAGAGGATAGGACATTGATTTTTAATGACACAATACGTGAGAAGGCCGAACATCTTGTGAAGAACATTGAAAATTCTAAGGCTGGGAGGTTGAAGGTGGACCGAGAAAATGATGAGCTCACATTGGCCCTCGGTGATCCGGAGCACCCAGGACGTTGCCGAGGGTTCGGGGTGGTTCCGTGGAAGTTTGCTTTCCGAGGCGACAGCGCCTCGTATAGAAGCCGGAAGCGAAGAAAGGAACAGATCGAGGAGAGCTGGTGGCAGATGCTAGAATCTAAAGTGCAGGCACAAGAACAAAGAATGATGGATGAAATCAATCGTCGGGTGGCCCACACAGTTGCGGAGTTGGCCCAATCACGCCTCTTGAGCAGTTGTGCTTCTAATGGCGTCCCCGATGCGCAGACGCGCAGGTTACCCGTGGAGGAGCAACGGTTCCCTGTGGATGCCATCACACAACGGACCTCATGTGAGCTGCATGCACCGGTCGGCAACCTCACTATTAAGGTATACTTATACATAATATTTATGCAATCTTGTCAATTGATCCAGGCCTCGAGATCGGAGTTCAACTTGTTTACTTCTGCTATATGTACAGGTAGTGTACGGGAGTACGTTAGCAACCCTGGCGGGGCAGAGCAGTCATGGCATGAAGATTCCACCTGGCTACGCCAGCGTCCGCATAGAGAAAATAGTTGATAGCTAGTATGAAGGTCTAGAGCTCGACCTCCCGGGAGGCGACGGGGAAAAGACATTGGCAGATGCGCTTCATGGGATCATTCTATGGTGAAAATGCTACATCATTATTCCCGGCACGGAGCCATCTCCTCAGAGCTCAAGACCGCTCCCCGTAGATCCCCAGCAGCGACCTTCTCCTCATACCTCGAGACCGTCATCTCCTGCTCCAGGACCGTCCCTTCCATCTATATCAAGGTCTCAATCTCCACCACATCCTGGTGCTGGGAGCGATGACAACAATAACAACACCCCTCCCCAATCACCGTCGCCGGCACCAAGAGTGGTCCCCTTGAAGGAACTTGCACCACCACTAAAGAAGTCACGAGCACCGCCTCCCAAGCAAAGACAGAGAAAGAAGAAAACAAAGGAGCCTAAAGTGACTCGTAAGGAACGCTGGGAGGCAATGTCTCATGCGGAACAGTGGGCAGAAATCCAACGAGAGGCCAGTGAGTGGTTCAAGAAACAAGCCGAAGAAAAAAAAAGCAAGGGAGATGGAGCCACCGCCAGTAAGTCGACGAGATTTAAACTTTTTTATCAGGATGGAAGAAGGAGCCAAGAAAAGGATACCACTCTTATCAAACTATGAACGGGCTTTAGTAAAGGCTGATGAAAAGGATAAAAGGAAAGGAAAGTCATCTTCCAGCGGTCCTGTCCCCGACCTCAGCCATTTATCAAAAAAAGATGCTCAACGGGTAAAAGCAATGCCCTTGGATCAACAAGCAAATGTATTGAAGTTCATGGAAGAAACAGGTCTGGGACTTGATGAATGCATAGGGCAAGTTGAGACGTCAACTGCACCGCCCCCTGAGCCGAGATGGCCTTATGAGCTAGGCAAACCTCTAGTAAAGCCTTCATTGGTACGGAACCTATCAACAAAGATGTACGCATTCCATCAATGGTAGATGATGACATCCGCCGACTCGAGGGAGATGCTCGGCCTGAAGGTAAAACCGATAGATTTTCACGGCGAAGGGGAGAAAGTGTTGTGGCTAGACTTCAAGGATATATACGAAGTGTACCATCATGATGCCCTGGACGTCTCTCTGATCAGCGCTTGAGTTCTGTAAGTGTCCGTTTATCTCTACATGTAAATTTTGGCGTGCGTCACCGTACTAACTTCATCTTCCATTTCATGTAGGATGCTAATTCAGACATGCCGTCGAGAGGCGTACCTACATATAGGCTTCATGGATCCATCTGTAGTTAACCAACAACAGATACAATTAGCGCCGGAAAAAACCTTGGTGGAAGTATACAATTTCCTAGACAAACAAACATTCAAGGATTTCATACTACTTCCATACAACTTCAAATAAGTGTGTGTATACCGTCTACTTTCGATGTCTTTTTCCTCATCTCTACATGTTAGTTAGCTCTAATATGCATGAACATTTTACGCACGCAGCTTCCACTGGATCCTTATTATAATTGAGCCTGAAAGAAGCCACGTCACTGTCTTCGATTCGTTGAGGAAAGATCCGATGGAGTACCAAGAAGTGGAAGACATGCTAGGCTTGTAATAATTCTGGACCTTTATCTCTATGCAAAAGTTTATTTCCTAAATTTTATCCCTGTTACACTATATCATTCATTATTCTAATCCGCAGCGCATGGAAACAATTCATAAGGACACACAAAGGTCCATTCAAAGAAAAACTTACATGGAACACAGACTTCCCGGTACGTATGAAGTCTGCACATTTATTACATTGTATAACACGAATATTTCATAACTTATTTTTTTCCGCACTAAAATGCTTAAGACAGGAACCCGGGAATAATCTATGTGGCTACTACATCTGTGAGCACATGCACAGTTTTATGGGACCCAAGGGACTGAAGATGACGCCGCACAACTTTAAAGTACGTAAAATAAAACTATTACTAGTTAATTATTTTCTAGCTCCTTATATGTATTTGTTCGTGTAACATTCACAAATTTCTAAATTATAGATGTTAAATATTCAACAAGGACTCTTGAAGGAAGAAAGAGTAGCGGTAATATGTGAAGGTCTCATTGGATTTCTAATGGACGAGGTGGTAGATCCAAAAGGAGAATTTTATTACGATGGACGACAATTAGACACTCCGATCAGCAACACCACGATGGGAAGATTGTAGATAGATACTTTGATTTATTTGTATATATAATACGCGCTAATTATGATCGATTTGTACTAAGCTAATTGAATTGTGTATATGAATTGTGTATATATATAGTAATTGTATAATTACAGATCCCATTCGTTTAAATACTAGTTGATTTCGTTCTAAATAAATCTCAACTACTAAAGGTTAACAAAAGGGCCGCGGTACTACGTACGTGATGCATGCATGAAAAATTCAGGCGCCAGGCAGTGCCATGCAGGCGCCATTTAGTCCCGGTTGGAATCCAATCGGGACTAAAGGCTAACCCTTTACTCCCGGTTGGGAAATCCAACCGGGACTAAAGGGGCACCCTTTAGTCCCGGTCGCTTTTACCAACCGGGACTAAAGGGCCTGTCCCGCGCCTGGCTGGCAGGCCCTTTAGTCCCGGTTGGTGACAGCTACCGGGACTAAAGGGGACCTTTACTCCCGGTTAAAAGACCTGGGACTAAAGACCCTCCTTTTGTCCCGGTTGGTTTATCCCAAATGGATTTTTGAGAGACATGCACCCTACTAACCGGGACTAAAGGTCAATTCTCTACTAGTGCCTAACACACCGTCAGAGCTCGCCAGCGCGGCCTTTGACGAGGCCTGCGTATCGGGCACATCGGTGATGTCCATCTTGAATTGCCTGGACGGCCGCCTCCTCGTCAGACTCTACAGCCCAGGCCGCAGAGACGCCGTGCTCAGCCCACTGCACCAGGCAGAGCCGCCGTCATCCTCCCGCCGCCGCCGTCCACGAATACCTTCGACGGCACGACATGGCTCAACAGGTGCTTGCCTGATGGTGGCGTAGCCGCCTGCGCCGTCTGGTGTTACTGGGAGCAGAATAAGTGGATCATGCAGATACACGAGCTACAAGATGATGGTGCTTGGCACAACCTCGCCTCGCCACCGGTACAGCTCCCGGCGGCCTGTCACACTCACCTTATTCACATTCTTCCCATGGACGGCAAGATCTTTTTGGTTTCCTCGGCGAGTAACGTCGCCGCATTGCGCTCGGCCTCCTCAGCGCCATCATATATGCAAACCATTGCATTCCCGGATGTGCTGGAGTTAACTGGAGCTGGAATAAACTACACGCTGACACCAATGGTAAACCGTTCCAATGCCACGTTTTGTATGATCCACGTAAAAGATCTTCAGATTCACATTTGGCTCCACAATCTGGATGGCGGCAAATGGATGCTAGAGGAAACCATCTGCTTGCGCACGATTTGTGCTAATTCTGGGGTGACGATTTCAGTTGCTCAGGATGGGCTTACTACCACCGGTGGTGCTGTTAAACTTCATGGAATTGAACACGGTGCCAAGTCTGCGTTCATACAGGTGGGTGATGATGTCCTCTACGTCCACACGAAGAGCAGAGTCGTGGAGAAAGTGTATAGCATAATACCAGGTGATGGATACTTGATTAACCTTGTTCCCTTTATGATGATCCAGTCTCCTGTCTTCCCCGCGAGTAAGGAAATCAGTGATTGAATGGAATGATCCTGTAAGGATTGCCTGGATGTAGAATAACCTCTGGTTTATTTAAACTTTCAAATGTTTTGCAAGGCGCCTTATGCTAGACTCTAGTTTCACGTATCATGATTCTGCATAATGATTCCTCTTTTTTCCTGAAATTGCATTGTGATTCCTTGTTTCTGGTTATGAATGTAGTTTTTCCATGATTGTTTGATTGATACGCGAACAAACACAATATATATTTCTTCATGTGCTTTAGTAGCTGCTTCATAACTTCTGATTAATGTGTTTGTTGACATAACTGAAGTAGTAAGGCTATTCCCAATGGGAGTTTCATTCTCATTTAATAATTCGACACATGAGCAATTCTGATGACATGGCATGTTAAATATGAAGAGAGAGAGGGAAGGAGTTTCATCAGGATGAAATTCAGTATATATTGTTTCCAAGACTACGAAACCTGATGAAACTAGAATTGAGGATTAGAGAGTTTCATCTCATCTCATCCACATCCAATCACATGCCTCGCAATTACATGGTATGTCTAGCCTATGAAACCGCGAAATGAAACTCTGCATTGAGAGACCTCTTGTTTTTTTCATCTACTCAAATCTCTTTTGATGGCATATCACTTTTGGAAACCGTGATATAAAACTTCACATTGGGAATAGCCTAATAAGTTGGTGAATGGTTTGCCTTTTTCATTTTTATTGCCAGTAGTGAACTGTAATTTGCTAGGATTAGCCGACGTGGTCGTATAGCTGGAGATAGGCCAGGATGAATTTTGGCGGGTGGAAGAGGAACGTTCAGTTTTGTAGACTAGACGAGCAAGAAGCTGATCATGTTGGCGAAATTGATTCCACACTGATCATTGTATCCCCAAGATGAGAAAAAGCTTCATTACCTTAGTCCGATCACGTACGGCGTTGTCCAAACATTCACTACCACCGTCTCTTTAATTGTTACTAGAGTTATCTGATTGCAGCTGTTTTATGGGTCCATCATTAGATGTGCTCTGAAAACTTTCCTTTTGTAAACATGAGATCCTTTACTGTAACTTTGATGTACAATTTTACACTAACAAACTTGAGAGGCTTAAACCTTACATATACATAGATAGACAATAAGGTTATATACGTATGAGCACGTGCCAAAGCTGGTTACAAAAGCTTGGTTCTAACTTTTCACCAGAAAAACAAAGAACAATGGTATCAACTGTTCCATTCACATCATGCAGTGTGCAAGCTGCTTACATCCAACACGGAACGAAAACACTACCGGAATGTCCAAGTTTGCCGTGTGTCCACGGCGAAGCCAAAAAACACTCGTCAAAGCCTTTGCCGAGTGTTACACTCAGCAAACAGTATACACAGTGTTGACAAAAGTTTCTTTACCGAGTGTTTTTTATCGGACACTCGGCAAAGACTTTGCCGAGTGCTAAAACCAATGCCGAGAGGAAAGATGGTCATGGCGCGTTTGCCGAGTGTCTAACGGCATAGGAACTCGGCAAATATGCCTTGTTTGCCAAGTGTCTGGGTCAGGACACTCGGCAAACATGACTCGTTTGCCTAGTGTTTTTCCGTAGATAGTGGGCAAACAAGGCCTCTTTGCTGAGTGTCGCAGCCCAGACACTCAGCAAACGCTAGAGTTCTTGCCCAGAAAGTAGTAGTTGTCAGTCAATCTCCTAGTAGAACTGGACGCCTCCCCAATTAACGAAGGCCGGTTGCGCTCCGGCGTCCATGTCGCCGAAGCCTGACGCGCCACCGAATCCATCGAGAGTAATCCCCATCGGTGCCACGAACTCCTGTTGGCCCTCGTCTCCTCCACACAGATACTGGTGCTCTAACTCTGCCATGCCGGCGCTTTCCTGAACCATCGGCATCATGACGTGCTCGGGCACTAGCTGCTCTGTTGCTGCATCGGCGGCCGACGCTGCCAAAGGAATTCCCTGCAAGTCATCGCGGCAAAGTTCAGGAACCCACTCCGAGATGCCTTCGCCGGTAAAAGCAGCCTGCGGCGCGGGTCCTGAAGTGCACCCGACGCCGGAGTCTTGATCGGCCGTCGTCGTCGTCGATCCAGCAGAACCAGAACTCGACGAACCACCGGCGGTGGCGGTGGCGGCGACGCGCGCACGCTTCATCATCGGCGCGGATTCGCTCTGGCCGTCGACGGCGCTGCCCGGCATGCGCTTGCGGTTCTTGCCGTGCCCGGTGAAGGACACGTGGCAGATCTTGACGGACGGGAAGGACGAGTCGGTGAGGACGTACTCGTGCATCACCCACCCCACGCTGCCGCCGCGGCCCATGTGCAGGTTGAGGTTATGCATACTCCAGTGTACCTTCTCGCCGGCGGTGACGCGCTTGTCGTCGGGGACATGGCGCTTCTGCGACACCCACTTCCCGCCGCCGCCGCAGCCGCGCTCCTGGCGCGCACCGGGCTTCCTCGCCTCGCCGTCAGCGCTGCCGCGCACGAAGAAGTAGGCCTCATCGTCACCGCCGCGGCCGTGGCGCTCGAGGAGGTCCCAGGGCAGCGTGATGCCCGCCGCGTCGTCGTCGATGATGGTGACGCTGGGGAACGGGGCCGGCTCGCCGCGGGCGCGTGGGAGGAGGTAGAACTCGACGAGCTCGTCGTCGTCGGGGCGGAATTGGACGCCCGGCGGGAGCCCAAGGATCTCCGGCACCGACGATGACATGGATGACATGGTGCGGTGGTTTCTGCTTGTTCTTGGAGCGAGAGAACGATCGGAGGGGACAGGAATAATCTAGCGAGTGCTAGTGGCTGCGCTTTGATCACGATGGGAAGATGGAGGGAAGAGAAGGCACTGTGTGGTTTTTTTATCTTGCCGATGCCCTGCCATGCGGTCGGTTTGACTCGTCTCCGGGTTTTCGACTTCCGAGCCGGTCGATGAAACATAGCCGGAAACGGAAACTAGACACCGTTCCGTTTGTGTCCGATCGTCAGCGGCTTCGCGCTCGGAAAAAGCGCAACGGACTCCGAAACCTCCCGATCGGATTGCCGCCCTCACCAGAACCCGAGCGGCCAGCAAAATCATCCAACCGCATCTGCCTGCGGATCCGCCACCCGGCGGCAGCGTGTTGGCCGGCGGATAGGGTCGATGACAGGCGGCTGACTGGCTGAGAGATTCCTCACAGTCACGGCGAGGACGATGACATGGAAAGGAATGAACGAGCGCCGTGGTGGCACGGTGCGGTGCGGCCATGCCGCCTTAGAAGCAACGCCATAGCGTGCAGGTGACCGCCGGCACATTAACCATCGCCTGCCGCGGCCGTAGCTCACAAGGTAGGCGTTCGTTTAGGATCCGGTGAGGGGCAGAGCCGCTGAGGCGTGCAGCGCGTATGGAGCATAAGATACCGGGGAGCTGGTTGCGTTTGCTTGATTGCTGTGTTTGTGGCTGCAGAACTTATGAACCTTGAAGATCAAGCAGATGTGTGGAAAACAAGAAAGGTACCTGGCTAATCTATCAGTTCTTGACTTCTGGTGTGCTCTGTACAAAGTACAAACACGTACAATTTCCACCGATCGATTGCTATATGTTTTCCTTTCGAGTGCTGTGTACAATCAGTTCGGCAGATTATGGTTACCCACCTCTTAAATTTTGTAGGTTGGTTAGGTATGGAATAATTTGGTTCAGATCCCTACCTATGCTGCGCCTCCAGTTTTGTGTTCTTCCTGGTATGTCGGTATCGCACTTTGTACCAAGCTACATGCTACCCAAGCATCCTGATTTGCACAAATTCCTAAATTTGTGGATATGAAAACATGTAGTTCAGCTATGACTATGAGAATCAGATCATGTGCAACTGTACTGCAATGGTACGTGAAACTTTGCTGCCATCAAATGGACTTCAAACCATGATTTGCGCATATGCCAATCTAAGCCATGCTGCTGCTGCTTCTAATGCTCTTGGATTATCTCCACTTTTAAGATAACCATTCTTAATCAAGTTCTGTCACTTTTTTCTGTACGTAGAAAAATAGACGAAATAAAAAAAAATCCATGTCAAGGAGAAGGATAGCAACGCAAAAGTAGCTCACTAGAAGCATCATTCACATTGGTTCAACTAGGTAGTGCTCTTCTGCTTATACAAATTCCCTTGTGATTCATTTATCCTGTTAGAAGAATGGTGAAATGGTGAAGAAGCTAGCAACAACTGATAAAACTGGAGCTGAAACGAATCAAAATCGACAGAAGGGGTCCGACACAACGGTAATTCAGTTGTTGACTTTTCGTGCATTGCAAACATTACTTGGACAGCAAAGGTGAAAAAAGGCATTACCAACATAAGCAACATAAAGCGTAGTTTTGTCAGATTCCAAAGCATCACTGTAAGGGATGCTGATACATCATGACACGGCAGTTCCTCAAAAAGGTTCACTTTGAATGGAACAACGATACGAGAGTGCACAGTCAAAACTTAACATTAGAAGAAATGTACAAGGAACTTATTTGGTCAACTGTACAAGAACTGAATATCGGAAAATGAACCCATAGTTTTCGCTGATCTAGGTAGCTACACATATCGTATTATTTGCTGACAATTGTACACTAATACCCAACATTGATTTCATTCATATCATTTTTATCCATCTATACAAGAACAACTCAGCTGCTTCTGTTACCACTGGTTTGGAAATGCTTCCCTGTAGCTCATATCTTCATCATGAGAAGCCTCTCTTATTGTCGCATCTGTGGCTCGAGTGTTCAGAAGCCTCTCTGCAATTCTATCCTTGCTGGTAACTTTCTTCTTCAGCATTGATGCCAGCGTTGGTGCTTTTGCCTTACCTCGGCGACCCCGTCGACCCCATGATTCTGGAGGCTGCTCATAGGCTGCTGCAGAGTAGGAAGTTGAAGCAATAGCTGCCTCCCGCAGAACGTCTTCATTGTGCTGACGGATTCTCTGGCGTTGTGCTCTTTCCCGGGCCTTATGATCCATATCTCTTTTCCGGACATTTTTAATTGCCTGTCTTGCCAGCTCTACAGTAACGTTACCTAGATCATGAGTTCCAGCAATATTTCCATAGTCATTACTTATGTCTGTCATTCTTGAAGAAGAGGCCTCCTCCATATAATCACCATCTCTGTTTCCATTCAGCTCATTTGAGTTTCCTCTTATGTCACAGTGCTCAACAGGATCTACTTCAGCACCAAAACTACCGCTGTGCTGCTCAAATGGATTTCCTTCAGCATCACGTGGGACAATTGGTCCATGAAAAGGACAGACCTTAAGATCCCTTCTCTGGCAAAGCCCTCCTTTCTTTAGTGGGGCATGACATGGTAGGATCTCAACTGGGGCTTCTCTATAAACTGAGCTATGAACATTCAACTCTGCAATTTTTGCTGCAGGTATAACGGCATCATTATCCACCCTTCCCCAATGACTCTCGAGCTCAAGCCCTCTCTGGTTTACATGTGCATCCCCGCTGGAGCCCCAACGATCCAAGACAGAGCTCCATGGCACCACAGGGGCTTCAGCAAAGAGCTTTGATTTCTCTGGGTCAAGATTCCTAGTTCCATTACCAGCAACTGGCGCCTTGCCAATATCAGATTTCACTCCACCCACCACCTTCTTTCCCTTTCCGGTGTCCCGGCTGGTGCTTGCAACATCTACACTGCTCTGGACTTTGGCAGGACTAGGGGCCTCTATGTTTCCCTCCACCCAAAACTCATCATCCTCTTCCTCTTGGTCACCCTTCCTCCTACGAACATTGTCAAGGTCGAGTCCAAGCTCACTGCACCGATCTCTCACTGCCCGTATCTCATTCTTAACATCAATGAACTCCTTCAGTGCAGAATCTCTGAACCGGTTATCTTGAAGATTGACCCTTACAAGAACAGATATCCACTCCTGGACAGTTACCAGATGCTTTGACACAAGCAGCCGGTACGCTTCCCTCAGGGCATCAAAAACTGCTTCGTTCTCCTGAGTCTCAGGCAACCACTCCCCAGCCATCAATGAAGCCATTCTAATACTCCGCATTGACAGGGATGCAATCTCCTGCTCTGCATCATCATCATCATTCACATAGCCCTCAAATTTTTCATATTCAGCACGGATGATCTCCAACCCATTGCGAATCTCATCCATCGTGGACCGGATTTCAGCCTTGATTGAAGCGAGGCTTTGACGCAATTGCTCAACCTTGGCGGTCAGGATCTCCTGCGTGCGTGCCTCGCGGGCTGCTCGAGCCTCAACGGTGGCCCGTAGGCCCGGGAACTGGACGCGGGCGGACACCTTGAGGTACTCGACGGCCAGGCGGAGCTGGCGGTAGTGCGCGCCGAAGAGGTGGTGCCAGCGCTCGAGTGCTTGGACGGCGGCCTTCCGGAGGAGCCCCGCCGAGGCGGCCGGCGGCGGGAGCGGGTGCGCCCGACGGAACCCTACGGCGAGCGGGAGGAAGCCGTCGAGCGCGTCGGTCAGGAGGGAGCGGAAGAGCTTGGAGCGCATGAAGAGCTCGTCGGCGACGCTGAAGGCAAGAAGCCGCACCTGCGCGGGATGGGGAATCAGCGCGTTAGGGTTGGGGAGAATTGGGGGCAGATTGGTACGGGGGGAGAGATTTGAGAGAGAGATGGGGGAGAAGGCTTACGCACGTGGGAGTGGGGCTTGGACATGAGGGAGAGGAGGAGGTGGAAGGCGTCGCGGATGGCGCCGTCGGAGGCGCGGCCCGAGGACTTGATGGCGCGGAGGAGGACCGGGTCGACGGCGGGCGCGGTGGTGGAGGTGGCGCGCTCGATGAGGGACGCCATGGAGGACTCCGCCGCCGCGGCAGCGGAGGAGGAGGGGTTCGAGCCCATCTCTGCTTCGGCCGCCGGAGTGCGGTGGCCGGCGAAGGAGGAGGAGACTGTCGATCGCGGCATGGCGGCGATTCGCGGGGACAGGAGGGATCGTGCGGTGGATGCGACTCGTGGGCGGCGGTGGAGCCGTGATGTTGGACCGGGTTTTCATCTCGCTGGAGTGTGGGCCCGAACCAGCCTTTTGTCGGTTCAGTCGAAGAAGTTAGCTACTCTGTTCCAACAACCCGACTAAGGGGGCGATTGGTTACAGCTGGTTATTTTTAGCAGACGTGACCTCAAATATTTAGATATTAATTAGAAGTATTAAATGTATGATATTTATAAAATCCATTATACAGATGGAGACTAAACGGTGAGATGAATCTATTAAGTCTAATTAGTCTATGATTTGACAATATGCTGCTACAGTAAACATTTGCTAATTATGAATTAATTAGGCTTAATAGATTTGTCTTGCCGTTTAGCCTCATCTGTGCAATTAGTTATAATTAACTCATATTTAGTCCTCCTAATTAGCCTCCGAATATTTAATGTGACAGGAATTAAACTTTAGCTCGAGGAACCAAACGCCTCCTAAGGCTACGTTTGTTTCACATTATAATCCATGTAGATTATATATTCTAGATTATGGGTTACGAGTACTATGATAAAAAGAATATTTAAGGACTACCACGGGATCACAAATAATCTCAAATAAATTATTATTGGGTAGCTTACTTCAGATTATTTGTGGTCTTCAAGTGGTCTCTATTATCTATGATCATAATCCAGCTTATATAATCTTGGGACAAACAAATAGGGCCTAAGAAAATGTAAGGACCAATTCAACCGTAAATAAATATCTCACCTTAAATTAACTACTCCCTCCATTTTAAAATGTAGGTTGTTTTGGTTTTTCTAGTATATAGATTCGGCTATGTATCTAGACATAATCCTATATTTAGGAGCATAGAAAAATCTTTGTATCTAAAAAAGTTAAAACGATCTATATTTTGGAATAAAGTGAGTATAAATAAATATATGTAGCCTATTCAAAATGTTGTATCAGAGTCGTCGAATCGGTTATAAGAAAATATTGAAGCGTATATCACATGTGGAAAAGTTCCAAGTGAGGTGGGAGGAGCACGTCAAAAATAAATATCTATTACCGTACAATGTTGAGTTAGCATATTTGGAACGTTGACATAGGATTTACGAATTGTTGAATCAAGTGTAAGATATTCGTGGAAAAAGATTGATGGGTTGCAATGGTTATACTAGGTGGGCTTAACGGGTTTTAAAGTCATATGTTTAACTAGCTTCCGCAAGCAACATAGGAGCCTTGAGCATTTCAGCCCTGATCCAACCAGGCCCGCGGGTCCAATCCAAGCTGGCTAGATTTTAGTCTACCCATGCATCTATGTGAAAACAATGTCTGAAATATCAGGCCGATTCAAATCCAGATAATTTATTTTATTTACTTTTTAAAAATGTAAAGCTCGAGCCAATTCAACAACGTCCATGGAATAATCGTAGGCAACTAGACATAACATTTAGCTAAAATGAATTGAGCTTTTCCTTCGACCCAACCTAACCCACAAAATACTTAGGTCTACTTCTAAGAAACCTACTGAGTAGAGAACAAAAGGGAAGGGAGTCTGAGTTTACTTGCCCGCGCTCCAACTCAATCATGTATTTGTTCTTTATCTATTTTTGTTTTGGGTCCTTTTGTCAAAAACATATAGTATATGCATTTTTCCTTAGTTAATATCTTTTATGAAGGGAAATAGTTGTATCAAATGAGCTATAAGATGCCAAGTTTATCATTCAATATGGTTATATGTGTGGGATCTTATTCCGACACGATGTATAACATGCCCCAATGTTAAAATTGGTAACGTAATTGCAACGTCGAGGCTATGTAATGTACTTTACTATCACGGAAGTGTATGAACGTTGAGGGCTCAGAGCTTTTGTTAATGTTCTAATGGTATAGAACAGACATCCGAAATCTTAAAAAAAAATCGGACGCTCCGACATATGTTGGAATAGTTAAGTATCGTTGTTGCAATTATTATTTCTGCATGTTTCACAGTGAATGTTGCACGAAACATAGTGTTTATGTTGCGACGGGAATTTTCTATCCCAGAGTTGAACGACGTAGTCATTTTTACATATTATTTTTCATATTGCAAACAGTGACAACTGATATTGCACTAGGTAATTTTTAATATTTCATCGGAGCGTTCGATGGGAAATTTTCCATCGGACGTCCGGTTGCCGTTTAATCTTTGGTCCAAGGGCGAGCTATTGAGAAATGGTCTCTTAGATTTTATGCAACATGGATTTAAACCTACCTTATTAGCAAATCTGCCGATGTTCAGAAATGACAGACCGTATTTGAAAGGGGGAAATGTCTTTCAGAGTAGATTTTTATTCTCAATTTCTCTTGAAATATAATATCAATTGCTAAATACTCAATATCATCTGAAAATGACTTTGAGTATAAATATATTGATGCAAATTGTACGCACTGAATGTGCTTATAATTTAACTAATTATTGATGAAACTTTGTAATGTTTACTTTTTCCTTATCAAAATATGACTATCATTTCTGAACAGAGGAAGTAGTAACATGTGGGCCTCTGACCTTGTGTAATGTAACTATCCTTTTTATTTATAAATGAAAAAAATAGTAAGGGCATCTCCTGCTTTTCACCTCAAAAAAGATGGTAATGAGAGAGGAAATAAAGAAAATGCGATAGCTAGACACCACATATCATACTAGTTGCCTTCTGTGTAAAGTTTAGATAATTTGGTATAGGCCCCCTTGGCTGAGTTTTTAGCAGCTTCGGCTTCTCCCAGCAAGTACTGCCACTGTAGCGATCACTGTGAACCGGGATCCGGTGAATCCACTATTTTGGTTCCCACCGGCTCCTGGGAGCCGTTTGCTACAGTTCTCCTCCGACATGATACGGTGATAGGAGGGAGCGGGAGCTGTTGAGAGCTATGCCAAAGGGGCTCATAGTTTAAAGATCATGAGAGGTTTCTAGCCAACTGATTTTGCGATGGTTTGAGTGAAAAACGATTTTGCTAAGGATGAGCCTTCTCTGCAGTCCTGTAGAGGACCACTTTCCCTAAGTAAGGTCCCATTCTGTAGGGATTTTAGATTGTGTATCTCATTATGAACAAGTGAATTCCTACTAAAACGATGTTTTGGCAAGTGATTCAAATTAGAAACCAAATAAACGTTTATATTTTTCACACTACGAGGGAGGCAAAATGTGGTCTAACTGATTATGATGGGCATCCTTCACATTTCGATCATCATCCTCTCTTCAGAATAAGAAACTAGCCAAGTAACTTTATCACAAAAGGTGATTCTGCTTCATTCATAAAAAAATATTTTCACGTCTAGAAAAATCTGAAACTACCAAATAGGACTGCAACAACACAAAATGATGCGAGTTTACTAATAACAAAAAAAAAGTATTGAAAATTTTCGTGTGGTTTTTTCAAGCATGTGGAACTATCAAGAATGTATAAATATTTGTTTTCCTATAATAACAAAAGGGCATGTTCCTTCGCAAAGTTAGGATATTGTACACAATGTAAATATTCTGTTAAAAAGTTTGATTCTAATGCAAAATGGTTAATATGTAGAATCCGAATAAGTAATTGCGGAGATTCGTGCTGTAACGTCCACTTTGCTTTTTTTCTTTTGAAAGAGATCACTCTGCTTATATTGAAAGCAATAAAGTTTCGAGTACAAATGTAACTGGGGACACCAGTTTTAGAAAAAAACTTAACAAAAAGAAACCGAAGCGCTAGACAGTTGCAGTTCAAATAAATATATATGCCTACAGAACGGGGCTTGGAGCGTAGGATTTCAGCCAATTTTTCATCTTCTCCACTAGCTCGAAATTCTTGCTTGGTCATCAGATTTCAACAGCACTCGCTATGTCTACACAAAAGAGATGCAAGAGTATATGATATCCAGGGGATTAGTAGGAAATTAGTAGGAAAACTCCTCTGTGGCCATCTTGGCCACGCAAGACCTGCATACGAGAATAAACTAAAGGGGTGTTTGGGAACACATGCTAAACTTTAGCACCTGTCACATTGGATGTTTGGATGCTAATTAGGAGTATTAAATATAGACTAGTTATAAAACTAATTGCACAGATGGAGTCTAATTCGCGAGATGAATCTATTAAGCCTAATTAGCACATGATTTGACAATGTGGTGCTGCAGTAACCATTTGCTAATGATGGATTAATTAGGCTTAATAGATTCGTCTCGCGAATTAGCACAGGGGTTCTACAATTAGTTTTATAATTAGCTCATGTTTAGTCCTCCTAATTAGCATTCGAACATCCAATGTGACATTGCTAAAGTTTAGCACTAGGTATCCAAACACCCCCTAAGGCGCTTAGGGACACCATAACTTCCCATTTTTTAATTAAGGAAAATATCCGATTTTAAACATTCATATGTGAATGTCTACAATCATAAAGAAACAAATCTGGCCACATAGCCGAAGATACACGGTACTTAGACTCGAAGTCTCAAACTGAGAAGGACATAAAACCAGAAAGAAAGAAAAGCTAGAAAGACTAAGGTTCAAACTTCTTCTATGCCCTTACTTCAACCTTGCTTTGGTCATTGTGCAGCAACAAACACCTTACATCCGATGTTTTCTTAGAAACTTTTGATGTACATGGTAAACCATGATCCCCAAAATGCCTGTAGCAGCAACCAACAGAGTTTTCAAGATGACGCCTCCATAGGGAGGTACCGGCATCACTAAGGCCACGATCGTCCAACCAACATGGTCAAAATTTTCACTTGGAAAGCTTGTCGGAGAGGAGGAAGAGGCGCAATAAATGACGGTTCCCTCACCAGCTCAAGAAATCGGAAACTCATCCCAACTGAACATATCACCATGCAAACCTCGCCAAGGGACATTTAAAGAAAATGTGATCCACGTTCTCCTGATTACCACAAAGACAACAACACAAACTGCTCTTCCAACCTTGTTTTTTAAGAAATACAAGTACGTGTCCCTTAATTAATTAAGCGTACCTACCATTCATCCATGGCTCTGAGCCTCTGACAGACAACTAACCCATCATCAGTTCCTATCTTTATCTTCTCGCGCTAATAATCTGATGACCCCAGTTTAATATTTTTTTGAGACGGACCCGAGCTTAAAATACTAGCACCACTCCTACCCGTCAATCGTCAGGCACTCATGCTAGCCCCGAAGCCGCCCCCACGGAAAGGGATAGGAACTACCAGCCCCACAAGCAAGAAACACCGGCGCCCCACTCGTCGAAGGTGGGCGAGACCCTCCCTGGCTTTGCGTCCCAAAAATCCACAGATATTTCCCCTCCGGTGGGGTGCTTCCATTCGCGATTCATCCCATCCCATTCCATTCCGGAGACCCTTACCTCCCTCCCCCGCACGAAACCCCCACTCCATGTCAGCCGCCGTCCGCTCCCGCGCCGCGGCGGCCGCACTCTCCGCCGCGCGCCGCATCCACGCGGGCCGCGCTGCGGAGCAGAAGCAGCAGGGCAGCGGCGTCCCGGGCGCGCTCCGCCGGCCGTGGACCCTCTTCCGGCGCCAGCAGCAGCAGAGCCATCTCCCCCGCGCCGCCGCCGCCGCTCCTCCCGCCCTGGACGCCGTCGCCGACCGCGGGGCCGGTGGCTCGGACGGCGGGGAGCCGCCGGAGATCTGGCGCCAGCCCGGGGAGGCCCCCGGCGAGCGCGCGGGCGCTGCGGCAGCCGTGGGGAGGATCGATTTGGTTAGGGTTGCGGGCCCCGGTGGGGAAGGGTTTGATGGCAAGGACGGGGCCGGGGAAACCGGGGGCTGGGGCGGCTCCAACCTGGGCCGACGGTTCCCCACGCCCAAGGAGATTTGCCGTGGCCTCGATAAGTTTGTCATCGGCCAGCAGCGGGCCAAGAAGGTGAAGCTTTCTCATACAAACTATTAGGAAATTTCGCGCCTGTTTTTTATCCAATTTGAGCCATCTACTACCTAGTACGTCCGATGCATGTGCTTGACCATTAATCTCTCGGAAATTCGTTTTGTATAATTTGCTACAAACATAGTCATTTGAAAGTATTTGGCATGACTAATCGACCAAAAACATTTCCATGTAAAAAATGGTAAATACTTCTGTGTGTATTAATGGTCAAAGTTTCTAAAGTTTGACTTGCATGTATCTGTTTGAGAACAGAGGGAGTATTATGCAATATGGATCACCAAATAGGCAAATAGGCAGTGAGTTGTTAATAAACTGTTTGTTCTTATGACATTTAGTGATAGTGAAACTCGGGTAATTTTCAGACTGTTTTATGAGTTCGTTTTCCTCTCTCTAAACGCAGGTGTTGTCTGTAGCAGTTTATAATCACTATAAAAGGATATATTGCGAGTCACTCTCCAGCAGGTAGGTATTGTACAAGCGTCAGGTTTCCAAGAGTTGGTGTGTAGCATGAGGTGGTTAATTGGACAGAACATGTGGGCTGCAGATCTGCTGGGAATTGTAGCGAAAGCGATTCTTGCATGAGCGACACTGACATGGTAGAGCTTGAGAAAAGCAACATCCTTGTCATGGGTCCGACGGGCTCGGGTACATGCTCTGACCCTTGAGTATCTTAATGTTGTATTTTGCCATCGTCTTGTACTGTTCATAAATGGAGACTGCATTGAAATTGGTCTCTACTTAAAAGTTAAAATTTAACTATACTGTTCAAGTGTTCATGCAGCCATGCTAACACTGTTTACTGGATAGTCAGTTGTAGATTTGTACAAACATCCATGTCTAAAACAAGCAACTATTGGGTGGTTATTATAACACTGCCTATTAGCCATGCAATCATGTATGTAATGTAAAGTGATATGCTATGTGTGGTAGAATTCCCAAGCATATCAAGTAATACATTTGATATTTTCTGAACATGATGTCTCATTTATTTGAATGTGAAACTGAGATTTCATCTTCTTAATCTCTTCTTTCTTGCAACTGGTACATTCTGTTTGGCTGAAACAAATATTCAGAGTATCCCTATTGAGCTTGAGCTTATCTCTATGTTTCATGTTAAGTACTGTATGCAATCATAATCTTGTGGTCCTTATGTTACGAATGTTTTACTTATTATTCTAAAATCTTTCCCAAAGTCAGGGAAAACATTGCTGGCAAAAACACTAGCAAGATTTGTGAACGTGCCCTTTGTTATAGCTGATGCAACAACTCTCACTCAGGTATGCTGAATTATGTTTATCAGTTCATTCACTTTGATCTTGCAATTACTCTAGTACAAGTATTTTGATCCTGCTACAATTTAAATAGCACATTATTAGAATTTTACTATTCTTAAGTTTCAGCTTGTTATCCTGTTTTGGCTGAAGCGACTAATATCCTGATATTCCAAACCATTGTGTATGCTCTTGTGAAGGTTTTTCTGTTCAGTTCATATTTTTATGATTTGTGGTCTAGTCTAGTTCCTTTTCCCACTGCAGTGTTGGAGTAAATTGTTTGTTCTACTGTTGATACTATTATTGCTATCTTTAAAAAAACCTATTATTGCTGTTTTTTTCCCTTCAACTGCTGATATTTTCATGGAGTAGATATTATGGCACAACATAGATTTTTTTAACTCCCTTTTCTTGCTTAAAATTCTTGAGTGCAGTCTGTAATGACTAATAAGTGTAATGCTTTACTTTGAGAATGTTGGTCTTGCCCCAGCTTGATACAACTGCTTGGGTTGCTGCTCTGAAGTTCAGCTTAGTTTGACTGTATTTTTTTTTTCATTTTTGTAGGCTGGATATGTTGGTGAGGATGTTGAATCTATTTTGTATAAGCTCCTAGCGGTACAACTCAACTCTCTGTTTATATGGTCCTTTCATTTTATTTTATCTGCATTGTGGTTGTTAACATGGAAAACAATCTGTTCTTCCTGTTTTGGTCTTGAAAGCTTTTTTGTATGCTAATAATAATTGAGTTCTAGAAGATTTAAGTACCTATCAGAACTAGAAGATGTGTTCTCAAGGGGAAATTAGCGAAGGCATTTATTTTAGGTAGCTTATAGCCAGCATAAGTCATTGCAAAGCTGAGCTCATATGCTGTTATGGGTGTTGGACCAGCCCTCCATGGGGATTAAGATGGTCAATTCCCTCCCTCATGTGAAGATATGATTAGACGAAGTTAGAGATTGTTCTCTTCTAGTTATGGTTTGTTGGGAGTAGATTAGATACCTTAGGAGTCAAGTAAACCTTTCTATGTATCAGTCAAAGGCAAGCATGAACCAATGATCTAGTTATTCCTTCAATGTTCGTCCCTCTCAGCTGTGATCTAGTCTTTCAGCCCTAGTACTAGCAGCCAATGCCACATGGCCATCCTCTTGTATGCAATATGTGAGGATCCTAAAATATATGAACTTTACATTTGTTTCCAAGCTAGGAAGACTTTAGGATACAAACAAAAATAGAAGTGAAGTCTGACTTATTTTTGTCGACCTAAGCTTGCCTAACTATCCTCTAATAGCTTAATTAACGTTATCAATAGTAGCTGAATGAAGTTATAAGAAGTATTTTGACTTATCATTCTTTCTTGGGCATGACCTGAATAGTTTACTAATTATGTTAGGAAAATAGGACAAAAGTTCATATTTTGTTTTCCAGTGCTGCTGCTAGACTTTTTACCTTTCTCTTTTGCACCTTAGGCTGCTGATTTTGACGTAGCTGCTGCTCAGCAAGGGATTGTATATATTGACGAAGTTGATAAAATAACAAAGAAGGTTTGCTCTTTGAATTATAAGTTCATTTATGCATTCGTCATATATCTTACCTTTTTTTTTATCTTTTTTACATTTCGGATTGTAATGCTTCGCAGGCTGAAAGCATCAATCTTAGCAGAGATGTTTCCGGTGAAGGTGTGCAACAAGCACTGTTAAAAATGCTTGAGGGAACGGTACATTTGTCAACCTTTGATATAAGTTCTTTAATTATTTATTATTTTGCGCTTCTCTTTTCGGAGAGATATTTTTTCGCAGTTTCTCAATATAGAGTCAACATCCAATGGATTGCCAGCCACATTAACATTGTTCTGTGCATAAATTGTGATATCTGGTCCATTGCAAAAACATTTGTCTGCTTTTAATCCTATATTGAGCATCAAGCTATATAGTATTTATACCATCTAGAACTCATTAACTTCCCATTTCCAGCATGTATGTAAGGGTTCCGGTATATGCATTTGTGACTTTTACAAAACACCGTGTTTCCAGCAAGTAAATCATTTGTTTATGAGCAGTGCAAAACGAACTGCAAATGTTGGATCATTATTAATATTAACTGATTAAAGAATAATTAACAGTAGTGCATTTAAGGAATTTGAGAGGGCATCCTTTTTAGCAGACGACAGATTTGTTAAGTTCCATGTTTCACTGCTGAAATTAGCTGTTCAAAACTTCAAATTCCTTTTTATTCTTTTTCCAAAGTTGTTAGGTTTGTAAGATTTTCCAGGTCCAATTTGTGATAGCGTCTTTTATTTTCAGAATGATATATATATATATATATATATATATATATATATATATATATATATATATATATATATGGCAAAATAATTTCTTACTTGCCTTCTTACAATTTATGTTTGTGCTGTCAAGATAGGTTGTTAGTGTTCCTGAGAAAGGCGCCAGAAGGCATCCAAGGGGTGACAATATCCAGGTATCCTTTTATATGATTTCGTTGTTGTTGGTATTTATCAGAAGTCAGGGTAATACTAGTATACTTCTTTATGGTTCCCTGCATCTGCTATGAGGATGAATATTCTCTGGCTCAGAATAATAGTGATCATTTCTGTGGTGCAAAAACATTTGGATGGTCTTATATTGTTGTTCTTATCACATGTGTAACCTGGGATCCAAAGCAGGGCATGCCTGATTTTTAGGATTACCTTTCCCCCTGAAAGCTAAAATAGGTATTTAGTATTTTTATAAAAAAAATTATGACAGTGAAGATGATGGAACATATGAGAACAATAGAGCATTAGAATTTGACATTTAATAATATTGCTGTTATGTCTTCTGATATTGATAATAGCATATCCGTTCGAGGTTTTGTTTAGTATTTTTCATGTCCTTTTCATCTACAACATTACTTATGATCTCTGGTCAACTTTAAAAAAGATTAGAAGACTTAAAGACTGAATTTTTTCCATGCCCCTTCTACTTTTATTAACATATTAAACACAACCATTTTTTTAATCCTAATGTACCTGTGATCTGTGAGCCAAAAGGCATATTTATTACTTGTTTTCATCAGTGTTCATTCAATAGCTAAACCAGCAAAAGTAAAACATTCAGACTGCTGTTCATTTGTCTTGCACTGCAGATTGATACAAAAAACATTCTCTTCATTTGTGGTGGTGCTTTTGTGGGCTTGGAGAAAACTATTTCGGAAAGGTTGTAGACATGGTCTTTTATGTTTTACAGTTGTGATATCACAAGGTTTGAATTTTCATGTTTCCCCTATAATTTTTTCTAGGAGACACGATTCTTCAATTGGTTTCCGGGCACAGGTTCGTTCAAATATGCGAACTGGTGGTGTCATAAATGCTGAAATCACATCTTCTCTACTCGAATCAGTGAGTAAAATTAAGGAACTAGTTCCATTTAGTATGCTCTACTGGCCGTTGGCCCCTTTCCAAGTAGTACAAATATAATTTTCTGTTCTGCTTTCACTCTAGACTCTGTAGTCTTTTAAACTATTCGGATGGCATTTCTGCAGGTTGAAAGTGGTGATCTCATTGCATATGGATTAATTCCAGAGTTTGTTGGTAGATTTCCAATTCTTGTTAGTCTATCCTCCCTCAGCGAAGATCAACTTGTTGAGGTAATTTTGTCATTCCTTTCTCACTTGCATGTAACAGGCCCATCTTCATTTTAGTATGGTTCTTTAGACAAGCCCCTATGTTTTGTTTGTTGCCCCGATTTCAATGCATCTGCGTTCTGTTTTGCCTTTATCACTGAGCATTTTTAATGAAGTAATTTATGCAGAGTTGATCAGTTGCATGGCTGAATTTATTCTTAGATTTGTGCCAGATGTGTCATAATCTGGAACATAAATCAGAATTGGCATGCATGCCACTTTTATTTTCCGGGTACTATGCAGAGGCCTTCTGTGATTACAGGCTAGTTTTAGCTATTATACATTGACTGTTACTTGTTACTTTGTTAGTTAGAGCCTGGTTGTCTTGTGACCACTGACCAGGAAGCATATGGATTTCCTTTTTTAAAAAATAACCATTTTGTACGACCATTATCCATTACACACTATCGTCTTAAAGGCATGCTTCTGCATATCATGAAGTTTTGCAAATGCAAATGTTATCTTCACATATTTGCTAAACACCCTTTGTTCCAGGTAGAACTGTAGAAGGCTTATATTTAATTTCATAGCTAATACAGCTGTGCTTCTCTCTGTAGGTTCTCACAGAGCCAAAGAATGCCCTTGGCAGGCAGTATACAAAGTTGTTTGAAATGAATGATGTGAGGATTTGTTTGAGACCCTGCTGCCTAACTTCTGTAATATTACCCCTTAATGCCTGTGTATTTATCTTGTGTTGTTACTTTAGGTCAAATTGCATTTTACGGAGAAGGCTTTGCGTCTTATTGCCAAAAGAGCAATAGTGAAGAATACTGGTGCTCGAGGTTTAAGGTCCATATTAGAAAGTATATTGACCGAAGCAATGTATGAGGTATATACTCTTTCGCTTCCCACCACAGCAATACTGACGTCCATTAATTGGGTTGGTACAACCTTTTTAGAATATTTGACGCAGCACCTTTCCAGACAGGCAATGCTTTGAGTACATATGACTTTGTAATTTTGTTCTAGCTTTTGTGGAACTGTCTCTTGAGGACTGCACCATAAAAACGGTGAAAAACTAAGAGCCTCTAACAATGCTGGTGGGTCATACAGAGCTATTACCAACAATGAACCTAAGGCTCTTTTCGAGAAAACAAACCTAAGGACCGACATGCGTAACCATACATATTACTATGGCGTAAAATCAGTTCTTGTCATTTTTCTTGATGCTAAATTGCCGCTATCCAATTAGGTACAGGGCTTAGTGGTAAACTATCAAATTAGACACCACATATTCACTGTATATAGGAAATTGGTGTATCCTTGCATTGAATTATATTCTTGGTGGTTGGATTGTAACATCGTGATGTTCAATTAGCTGAGAATATGTTGTTCCGTTGTACCATGAGTCCTGTTTTCCACTGCTCTAAAAAAATAATTTTCTAACAGATCCCAGAGACACGAACTGGACAAGACAAAATAGATGCTGTGGTTGTTGAAGAGTCTGTTGGATCTGCAAATCAACATGGAATCGGAGCAAAGATTCTTTGTGGTGAAGGAGCATTGGAGCTCTATCTGGCCAAGCATGATAATAAAGAATCAATGGTATTTGTTGTTTTCGTTAATTTCACAGCAATTGACTGCATCGTATGGTTGAAAGAAACTGAAAAGCCTGGCCATCTTACCAATTGGTTGTTAGGCATTTGGTGTTTTACAGCTGACTTCAGAGATTTTGACATAAGTTCATGTCTTACTATTTTCAATGATAGTCTAGAGGCATGTTGGACATTTTGGAGGCAGAGCATCTCCATAATCACTTCAAATATTAAGGAATGCCCATATCTGTGTTTCATTGGTCATGAAATACCTTTATGCATAGGGGTAGGAATGTGCATTGATACATGCAAAGAACAAAGTGGTTACTGTGCATGACAATTAGTGAAGTGACCAGGCATTGGGTGAAGGATGATTAACATGAATTTGTTTGTGTTGATCAAAACTACTCAGGTTTTAGCACTCCACGACCAATTGTTGCTTGATTGGTTTGCTATTCTTATGCTGCTTGTTATTTTTGCAGCATCAACAGCTGGAGAAATCGAATGGGGAATCTGAGATCGATGCAGAAGCCCCCTCTAGAGTGGCCAGCATGTAGGGTTCCTGACAACAGTAATTATGTATATAAATAACGGCCTTGTAATTGTAGCCAATTCAAATGTAAAGCCATGCTCATGAATTCATCATGTATAAGGTCGGCTCTGGGGTTGTAGTTTGTTATGTCGAATTGGTAACTGGAGCTTGATCCTTGAGACTTTACGTTCAAGAAAAGTAATGGGGATAGCTTAGCTTCTTTTGCCTGGCCCAGGCTCCCAGCATATGCATATCATGTTGCAGGTCTTCTAGGTTGGACAAACCTGGCTGCCCCTACCCAGTGCCCACCAGGGTTTCTCAATTCCTCCTACACGCAATGGACGATAGCAATGCCCTTTTCCGATTTTTATGTTGTGCCTCGTGCGACACCAGTTTGTACTGTGAGTGTTTCCGTGTTTCTGTATGGTTCATGTATTTTGTGTGTTTTTACGTCCACCGTATTTGTATATAGTTCGCGTAACTGTGCTCTTTGAATTATACTGTGCCGCACGGTCCTGACGAGGGATCCTGAGTAAGGCCGCCTTTAGCGTTGCTCCGGCTCCTCCTAAACGTGAAGTCGTTGGAGGAGTCAATTTTTTTCTTCTCCAGCTTCTCAGTAGAAAAAGGGCTCGACTCCTCTAGTGCTCTATGTGTGTTGTTGTTTTCGGCTTTTCTGGAGAAATCGGAGCACTACCAAAGGGCTCTAGGTTTCTGCAGCACGAGTTTGTTCCAGAGTGTTATTGTAAGCGTGTTATAGTGTTAGTGCAGGACAAAAAGATTAAGCAAACATCCCAGTAGCTTAATTACGTATTTCTGCACCATTGTAAGTACACAAATCTTGATAGTTACTCCAAGAAAATGTTTTCCTTGAAGCACAGCTGCACATGTCATCGAAAATTGAGAACACGTTACTTTATTTCATGAGATATAGTCCAATCTACTAGCATTTAAAGGACATAATTCGTCAAGTCCCAAGAATAGTGTGAACCTCACATGGCCCCCGTGGCAAAAACGAATCTTTAAATGGTATACAGCGACGACCTTGAATCCTCGATCCATCGAAATGATCCACATCTAGCAATACAAGGCTTACTTTTTTACATTTTATTACATTAACTCCCTTCAAATATAAACTTCGAAGTTTGGATAACCTCCTAAAGTATTTATTGGTTCAGTTTACCCCACAAACTATGCCATTAGATTCAATTTACTCTTAACATAATTTATCTTTTTGTGTCTCTCCATGCACAAGTGAAGTCTTAAATTCAAAATTTGCAAGATGATAGCAGACATAATAAGATATATTAGAAAAATATATCATGAATCTTTTATCATTATTTTGATAAGTATGATATTTAATAATAAAATTTATTCTTGAGATAAAAAATATATAAAAATAATGATAAAAATTCATAAAGTAATTTTTAATATAGATTATGATGTCCACCACCACCATGCAAATTCTCAAATTAAAATTCAACTTGTGTATGGAGAAACAAAAAGGAGGGGTAAGTTAATAACATAGTTTAGGGGTAAATTGAACCAAAATATAGTTTAGGGGTTACCTAGACTTTCACTGTACTTGAAGGAGTAATTTGAACTGTGACACCCGGCCCAATTTGGATGGCCCAGTGTGGCCCATTAGCGCAGGTGCGCATGTTTAGTACCACATTGCTAATTTAGCAAGGGTGGAGGCAACTTATAAGCCTTCGTCAACCAGCCATAGCACCTTCGGGTTAACCCTTTTACACGAAGCGAGGACGAAAGTGTAAGCAGGGTGCTATGTGTACGCGTGCCCGCCCCTCGGAAGGGTTGGGCGGTGCGGCTTTGGAGGACGGGGTGTTACAAATGGTATCAGAGCTGACCCTCGCGGTTGCGCGTACGGGTCAGTGTGCGGGCATATGGCGCATGGCGCGTGTGGGCCTGAGATGGGACACACGGCATGGCATATTGCGCCGGCACTGGACGTACGGTCGTGCGCTTAAAGGGAACGTTCCTGAACATTTTCCCATGCGTGGGTGAGTTGGACCGACGAGGACGTCGGGTTCTTTGAGGGGGGTGAATGTGACACCCGGCCCAATTTGGATGGCCCAGTGTGGCCCATTAGCGCAGGTGCGCATGTTTAGTACCACATTGCTAATTTAGCAAGGGTGGAGGCAATTTATAAGCCTTCGTCAACCAGCCATAGCACCTTCGGGTTAACCCTTTTACACGAAGCGAGGACGAAAGTGTAAGCAAGGTGCTATGTGTACGCGTGCCCGCCCCTCGGAAGGGTTGGGCGGTGCGGCTTTGGAGGACGGGGTGTTACATGAACTTTTTTCTTACATTAATAAAGGAGCGTAGGAAGTAATATGTTGGAAGCTCTTGAGCTTGCTGTAAATTAAAAAATTTATACCGCCACCCTATAGTAAGTCGTGCTCGCTCGCTAGAGTTCTTGACATTGCCCTCGTCAGAAGCTGCTCTGTCCTACTAGGGAGCTGTACCGCCACCAACGGTACACAAACTCGCGGAAGCGGACCCGATTGGATAGTTTACACATAACTCGATCTCACTCATCACCACTCACGAACGTCGATTGACAGAAATGATTGAAGATGAGTAATGAAACCAACCAGATTTCCGTGTGAGAAATCCAACTTCATGTATCCTCATAATAGTTTCTAGATCAGTAGCTATTATACAGTTCACATTCATACTACGATAACAGTACAATTTTATTTATTAGATCTCAGAATGTGAGAGTACAATTTGGTACATGCCCCTTGGGTTAAACCACATGAATAAAACCAACGTAACGGTAGCTAGCTTCTGGAAGCATCTCATCTTCATGATCATCTCCATAGGCAATCTTGAGCATAGCACTTCAACCCTCAGTCGTACCAACCGTCGTGGTTGTTGTCGAAATCGGACTCGTAACCTGCAACGAGCTGTCCCCAAGGATTGGGACATGTTCACGTCATCATCCATATGCAAGCTTTAAGTAGCTTAATACTACTGGTCAAAAATGTAGTCAAGGAATAGGCTCGGGTTTCCTATGCAGCAGCAAGCATAAATAATAAAAATCCATATCCATCATCCCAATCTCTCGACACATCGGGTACCACCTGCCTCGATAAGGTCCCTATCACCATCAACCTATCTTCGTACTAGGGTCGAGGCGAAGACTCTCTCGCTTCGCCTCACAACAACTACAACCAGATCCTAAAGGGAAATGGAGCAACTTCCCCTCTTCCTGACTGCAGTTGCGGCTCACAACACAAAAGTAGCTATAAGGGGAAGGTAGAGATATCCCAAAACAATGGAGAGTCGTCGCGACATAGGGTTGTCCATGACCGAGGATGCGGCTATACGTATAGTTTTAACTTTATAGCGTGTGTACACCTGTACCCATCTCGGAGTGAGACAACCGGGGATTAGCCGATTGAACATCACTTTGAGCGAAGAACCTAGGAGTTACGATACCATCCTGCATCCGGGCTCGGATGCGATCCCCCGCAGTGGACCACCTCGGAACTGTAATGCACTCTCACCGGGGCCAATCGCGGGCAAAAGCAAATAAGGGGGCAAAAGGTCAGCACCACTCCCCCGTACACTGATACTCTATCATACGATAGGTATGGTACAGCACTTGCCAGTCTCGAATCGGGCCTAGACCCACAATTCGGTGAGTGGCATGCACGTTTAACATATTACCGTGAAGCATGACGACCCACTCGGTTTTAGACCGAGGCGAGCTCCTAACTCCCAAAAGCGTATCCACAACGTGGTCCGCAACGGCACCCATAATAGGTATCAACACCAACTCCTATGCTCCTTAGCTGTGTACTCGCAACAAGTACCAAACAGGGAACGTCCAAGAACGGACCCTAAGCCCCCGATCCGAAGATTGGGTTGTGTAAAGCTCACCCCTGCCAAGTATCTAAAAATACCTTCTCCTGCCGGTTTTAACCCCACACACACCAAGAATCCTAATCACAATATCCCATACACATGCAAGCATCGCACATCACGTATATATGTAGCATAGTAGTAGGTCCAACAAGGATATAAGGTATAAAGAAGGTTATGCAAGGTTTATCATCATCATGCGAGGAAATAAAGCGCTAGCATACTAATTCAGCAATGCCTAATGGATATTCAAATCGAATAGGCATGAACCTAAGTAGTCTTCCTCCTCGTACTAGTCCTCGAATGGCTCTGGCTTCGGATTCAACTCCGAGTCTCCGGCAGCTCCTAATTATGCAATTACCATAATTACCAGATATCTAGTTGCAAAGTAAATTCAAAATAGACCTAAGAAGAACCAAACAAGAACAAAACCTAGTCTAACGCGTGCTGCATGATTTTAGAGAAATTATAAAACTAGTTTCATAATTTTTGGAATTAGAATGACTCAGTTATGACCTTTTGAATTTGAAAATATTTTTCGGTATTTTGATATGATAGGCGAAAATAGGAAACAAAGAAGTTAGCTGTTATCTGGCCGTAGGTCAACTGCAATCTGGATGCAAACTGCCACTAAGGTTCACAGGTAGCTTTGGAAGGTTTTTAGGCCGGTGGCTAAGCTGTCGTGGGGTGTTTCTGGTGTCTGTGGTAAAAACCGAAAGTTCCGACTTTGGAAAATCGGAAGTTGCGATTTGGGGTAACCGGATGTTTCGATTTTTAGCTCACTTAGGGAGGTCTCCCGAGAAGAACTTTGGATGCTCTGGACAGATCAAAACCGGATGTTCCGGTTTGGGAACTGGAAGCTCCAATTTTCTACGGGTAGATCTCTCCCCTTGGGGGGATCTCCTGGGAAAGACCTTGGGATGGTCCTGGGAAGTTAGGGTTCACTATTCATGGGTTTGGAGTTTGCTTGGTTGGGTTCAACCGTGTCGGGCTTTTCGTACAGTAATCAAGGAGTATATACTCAATCGAGGATGTTTAGGCTGCCCTAAGCTAACGTCCATGTCTAGGGCCACATGCTACGGTCAAGTATGGCTCTGATACTAATTGTAATGAATCGGATTTCCGTAAGGAGAAATCCGACTTCCTGTATCTTCGTGGTAATCCCTAGATCAGTAGCTATCACATATATAACTCATTTCAGTATAAATATCACATCCATACCACGATAATAGTACAATTTTATTTATTAGATCCCAGAATGTGAGAGTACGATTTGGTACATGCCCCTTAGGCTAAACCACATGAATAAAACCAACGCAGCGGTAGCTAGCTTCTGGAAGCATCTCCATCTTCACAATCATCTCCACAGGCATTCTTGAGCATAGCACTTCAACCCTCAGTCATACCAACCATCGTGGTTGTTGTCGAAGTTCGTGTGGCAGAATTGCCTAAATTAGACTAGCTTAAGTGTGCTAACCATCATCTTAATGGTTAATCTGGTCACACGCACTTAAAATCGTGTAATCCGACAGTCTGTCGGGTCAAGCCCGATTCAACCACTGAATACCTCGATCGAAACAACATGCAACAAGTCTCACATGAAGATGAGCGCAGATGATACAACATGGTATTTCAGTTTACAAATATAGAGTTCCCATCTTAATTCACAAACCGAGTTCAAAATTCATAACAGATTACAAGCCAGAGTTCTTAAATAAAATACAGTGGAAGTCTAAATGATAGAGCGCGAATAATGATACATGATGACATGAGTAGCCTGCCAACATGTCATCCAATACGAGACCACCTCAAGGCAAGGTCGGAGACCACTCAACTGACCACCCTTCAGGTAAAGGACGGCCATCCCAAGGTTGACCAGCAACCAACTCTATCATTTATTCACTTAGACCTGAAAGTAAACAACAAAACAAGATTGAGTATACTAATACTCAACAAGACTTACCTAATTATGGTATATACTTAGCAGACTCCTAATATGAAAAGCTTTTGGCTGAGAGGTTTGTTTTGCCAAAAAGTAACTAAGAGTGCATCATTACTTTCAAGTTTTAGCATCCAATTTAAAGTTGAGCTAACCATTCTTCATGAGCAACATTTTCAAAACTTTTCAGTGTGGAAAAACAATTCATTAGATAACAACATCAACATCATTTTGCATTTCCTTTCATTCTACTTCTTACTACATGTGACACGATGATCAAGGTTCTCTTAACTAAGAGCGGTGGCGAAACAATTCGATTTATTAACCTTGCAAGGTGGACTTATACACACGACATATGCATGCCCTGTCGAACTGCATAGGGCAAATGGTTCCCTTAAAGAGTAATGGTAGTTGCGAACTCCTGCGACCCTTGAGTGCTAATCCCCACCGGTACCTCCCCAGGTCAGCCGTGAGTTACTAACTAGCACACGAATAGGAAACAAGACCAACTCAATCTACAATCGCGCCATAAGGTACTAGGTTTTACCAGTTTCAACTACCTCTTACTTCCAGCATGTGTATAGTACAGTTCAAACTCGATCAGTAGGGCCACAATGAACGGACCTTAATCGACACAGACGGAGCGCAACCAACAACACTAACTTCAACTTCATTTCTATCTCCGCCTGGTCTCCAACTTTTTTTCATCAGTGATTCATTCTCAAGTAACTTGCCATAGATATCGAAAGGTCCTATGTCTCAACGGGCAATCACTCGACTTTTACTATTCTTAATTAAGCATGGCACTTCTATCAACCTACACATACTAGTATTTGAACTTGGGAGTCCTAGGGATCATGCAACTAAGGTTCCATTCAACTCCTAGGAACTTAATGCATAAAGTAAACACTTATTTAAGGTAATTGGATAGTTTTGAAATTAGGGGTCATGCTCCAGGGCTTCCTCCCAAGTGGTAGAGTTAGAGTCAACTAAGCCTTGGGCCCTTCCACCTTGGGTCGGGTCTTTGGACTTCTGCTGTTGATCCTTTCTCCTTGTTCACCCACGATCTGGTACACCACATCCTCAGCTACGGAATCTACATGTATGCCATGATGCAATGCAAGTGAGTGAATAAATTGTAAACACAACAATGCAACTTCAAGTTTTATGCAACAACTCAATTATACATCAAGTTAAATTTGCAGCAACTCAATCATACAACATTTAAAGACCAAAGAAGAGCATACAAGTATATCATTATCTACACAAGGAAACACTAGAGTTTTCATGTGAGACATACCATTATCAAACTAAGCTAATAACATTTCAGTAACTT
The DNA here is from genome assembly GCF_000263155.2 of Setaria italica. Classification (NCBI taxonomy): domain Eukaryota; kingdom Viridiplantae; phylum Streptophyta; class Magnoliopsida; order Poales; family Poaceae; genus Setaria; species Setaria italica. The sequence goes on along the minus strand of NC_028450.1, from coordinate 12,400,971 downwards.
TGGTTGCAGCATGGCATGAATACCAGGATCTAAATAAGTGATTTGGCATGTCATGATGGCAACAAGATCTATGTAAAACATGCTTATGAGTGAAACTATAGCAATAACATACTAGAGGTCAAATAAATGACATATACAAGTAACCATATAGATTCTGCTAGCAATTTTTTTAGGGATGAACATGCTATTGATAAATAGCGTAAAAATAATTTATTAGCTCCCAATTTCAATATCAAGTATTTTTTCAATAATTTAAACTAGTTTACAACAAGAATAATTATTCAAGAAGCATTCTGTGTTATACGAACATGAACCATTTAAAGGAGCTCACTAATCACATAAACTCATAAGTGTAAAAAAAATTTCAGCATGATTGGACTACCACGGAATTTATTAAAAATCAAATATTGTAAAACTGCAGATCTGAAGAATGAATTATAACTAGAGTTCTATAAGTAATTTGGTGCTACAAACTTCCCAGAATAGCTATAAATACTAAAGTACATTACTGAGAATTTATGAGGAGTTTTAGAGCACTAGAGCTATTTATTCTAATTTAAGGAGGTTAAACAACATGCATTTTATTGAGCAACAAAAAGATAGACTTCCCATGAACAAGTATTTTTTCTAAGTAGAACTGAGAATCAGGAAATTGACCAAATTTAGTTTGCATTTTTACGATTTTTATACAATTTTATACACCTTTCTAAAGTTACCACGGATTTAAAAGAGAAAACAACCAAAACAGCCTTACACCGAGGTCCCTACAAAGTTTCTCTTCGAACAAAACTACCCTTCCTTTTACGAATTGGCCCTTAACTCTAAACCTTACCCCCTGAAATGAATTCCACCTAACACTTAACTCCAGCATATTTCCAGAACAACCCCTAATCTTCTATTCTTCTCTCACCCACACCCTTCGCCCCTTCTTCCACCTCTGGCTCACGCCCGAGCGCACGGTGAGCGCCGACGGCATGCCGGCGCCGACGTGGGGGCTCCGTCTCCCTCACCAAAAACTACCCCTAGGGCTTGCCCAAACCCTAGCACATCTTCTCCCCCCCTCTTTTCTCCTCAAAACCTAATCCTACTCTTGCCCGCGACTAGGGCTGGCGCACACATGGTGGCGCCCTCAGGAACACGCGTGGAAACTTGATGATGATGACTAACTGGCGAGGGCTTGAGGATCAGGAGCTCACCGGAGTTCTATTTGTATGGTTGGTTCGGCTGGAGGAGGCCGGGAAGGTGGAGCTCGGCGGTGGGGTGGAGCTTAAGCGGGTGGCAGCAATGGCGGGTACGGGGACTTCAATCCTCGATGCCAGAGGCCATGGCACATGGCAAGGAGAGGTGGAGGAGGTACCTGGGAGGGTGAGGTAGCTGTGGGCGGTGGTGATTTGAAAATGGCAGAGGGGAGTGGGTAGATTTGGTTGGCGGACAGGAGTGGTTGCTCGGCTCAGTTTGCTATGTCTAGAGGAAAAAGAAAGGAAGAAAAGGAGGGAGATGAGGGAGGAGACTGGTGGTCAAGGGAGGATAAGGCCGGGGCTGGGCGTCCATCAATGCCAAGCAGTGGGCAAGGACGTCAAGGATGAGCTCAAGCAGTGGCGAGCACCAGGCAAGGAGGGACGGGTATGCGCTCGCGCGACCGGAGTTTAGCAGCGCCTTGACCGGCACGCGCGGTCACGGCATGGGCGGAGCGTGGGTGCGGTACGACGAGGGATGGACAGTGGCATGGCGAGGTGGAGGAGACGGTGCTTGGAGGGGGTGGTCGTTGATGTGATGCTAGCGGACTGTGGCCGACGCCAATGACGAGGACAACCAGACGGTGGCGACACGGCGTACACGAACTGAACCATTCAGTTCATGAAGAAGCCAAGGGAGTCACGAGTTTGGATACAATTTCTTGCGGTTTCAAATAGAATCGTTCAAATCGTCTAAACTAAAAGTGCTAGCTGAAACATAGAGCTACAACATTTGTAAAAGGTCATAGGAGGTTTAGTGCATAGATTAGGAGATCGCTGAGCCAAGAGCAGTGGATTTCCTGCAAGGCTGAAATTCATAGATGTGTCACTCTATTGCATTTACACGAGTTTGACCTATTTAAAAAAATACTTTGCTCTTTGAAACCTGCGTGCTGATCATGACACAAGTGTAGGCTGACGATAGGGATACAAAGTGTAGTATGAATTTTTGACATGTTCGTGAGTCAAGAATGATGTATTTGAGATTTTAACTATATTTGAGCAAAATTTTAGACTCCTCATATTTATACTTTTAATTCATATTTAGCTATAAACAATAACATAAACACCGTAACAAGCACATTTTAAAAGATAAAACATAGCCACATGTGCTTGCATGCTAACAAAATAATTAGATGCATTTATTTGTTTAATTTTATTGTTAGTGACTGCAATTAACACCAGGGGTGTCACAGTCAGACTCGTAACATGCAAACTCACGAGCTGTCCCCAAGTATTGGGACAGCTTCATGTCACCATCCGTATGCAATCTTTAAGTGGGCTAATGCTAGTGGTCAAAAATGTAGTCAAGGAATAGGCTCAAGTTTCCTATGCAGCATCAAGCATAAAGAATAAAACTCCATATCCATCATCCCAATCTCTCAACACATCGGGTACCACCTACCTCGATAGGATCCCTATCACCATCATCCTATCTCCATACTAGGGTCGAGACGAAGACTCCCTCTCTTCGCCTCTCAACAACTACAACCGGATCCTAAAGGGAAAAGGAGCAACTTCCCTCATCCCGACTGCAGTTGCGGCTGACAACACACAAGTAGCTATAAGGGAAAGTTAGAGATATCCTAAAATAATGGAGAGTCGTCACGACACAGGGTTGTCCATGACCAAGGATGTGGCTATACATATAGTTTTAACTTTGCAGAGTGTGTACACCTGGATCCATCTCGGAGTGAGACAACTGGGGATCAACCGATTGAACATCACCCTACCGAGCGAAGAACCTGGGAGTTATGATACCATTCTGCATCCGGGCTCGGATGCGATCCCCCGTAGTGGACCACCCTGGAACTGTGAAGCACTCCTACCGGGGCCAATTGGGGGCAAAAGCAAATCAAGGGGCAAAAGGTCAGCACCACTCCCTCCTACATTGATACTCTATCCTACGGCAGGTATGGTACCGCACTTGCCAGTCTCGACCCGGACGTAGACCCATAATTCGATGAGTGGCATGCACATTTAACATATTCCCGTGAAGCACGGCGACCCACTCGGTTTCAGAACGGGGCGAGCTCCTAACTCCCAAAAGCGTATCCACAATGTGGTCCGCAATGACACCCATAATAGGTATCACCACCAACTCCTATGCTCCTCAGCTGTGTACTCACAACAAATACCAAATAGGGAACGTCTGAGAATGGACCCTAAGCCCCCAATCCGAAGATTGGGTTGTGTAAGGCTCACCCCCGTCAAGTATCCCAAAAACACCTTCTCCTGCCAGTTTTAACCCCACACACACCAAGAATCTTAATCACAATATCCCATACACATGCAAGCATCACACATCGCGTATATATGTAGCATAGTAGTAGGTCAAACAAGGATATAAGGCATAAAGAAGGCTATGAAAGTTTTATCATCATCATGCGAGAAAATAAAACACTAGCATACTATTTCAGCAATGCCTAATGGGTATTCAAATTGAATGGGCGTGAACCTGAGTAGTCTTTCTCCTCGTAGTAGTCCTCGAATGGATCCAGCTCTGGGTTCAGCTCCAAGTCTCCGGCAGCTCCTAATTACGCAATTACCATAATTACCGGATGTCTAGTTGCAAAGTAAATCCAAAAGAGACCCAAGAAGAACCAAACAAGAACAAAGCCTAGTCTAACGTATGATTTTAGAGAAATTATGAAACTGGTTTATAATTTTTGGAATTAGAATGACTCAGTTATGACTTTTTGAAGTTGAAAACATTTTTTGGTATTTTGATATGATAGGCGAAAATAGGAAACAAAGAAGTTAGCTGTTATCGGGCCGTAGGTCAGCTACAATCTGGATGCAAACTGCTACTAAGGTTCACAGGTAGCTTTGGAAGGTTTTTAGGTCGATGGCTAGGGTGTCGTGGGGTGTTTCTTGTTTCTGGGGTAAAAACTGGAAGTTCCGACTTTAGAAAACCGGAAGTTGCGATTTGGGGTAACCGGATGTTCCAGTTTTTAGCTCACTTAGAGAGATCTCACGGGAAGAACTCTGGACACTCTGGACAGATCAAAAGCGGATGTTCCGGTTTGGGAACTGAAAGTTCCGGTTTTCTATGGGTAGATCTCTCCCCTTGGGGAGATCTCCTCGGAAAGACCTTGGGATGGTCCTGGGAAGTTAGGGTTCACCATTGATGGGTTTGGGGTTTGCTTGGTTCGGTTCCTCTCATGTTTCTAGAGCTACTGCTGGTTGACAGATCAGAACCGGAAGTTCCAATTTTGCTACAGGTTCACCCGTGATGGGCTTTGCGTCCGCGAGCTCGAGATTCAAGTCTCAGTTGCGATGGAGGTTCGTCCAGGCAAGCGGAAATCGTGGTGCTCACCTGGTGGGCCTGCTGGTGAGGGGAAGGTGACGCGGTGATGAGGTGAGGCGGTGACGGTGGTCCGACGGGCAGCAGGGGTCTCCTTCTTCTCCGATGTCCTCTCCCCGCCCCCTACGTCCCCTCCTTCCTCCCCTTCTTCTCCAAACGACGGCAGGTGAAGGGGAAAAATCCAATTTCGGTGGTGACCAAGAGTGGTTGGTGTGGGGCTATAACAAGCGGTAGCCAGGGTTTTGGGCTGCTATGGACGGTGTAGGATGTGGTCAGGCGGCGTGGCATGCATCTGCAGGGGCCAGTGCAAAAAGGGGCGGGCGCGGCCGGCGTCCTGCGTGGCGTGCACGTCACTGTCACGCTCATGCCGCGCGCGTGACTACCGTGGGAAGGAAGATGTACAGTGGTGTTGGAGGTATGCCCTAGAGGCAATCATAGAGATGATGATATTCCATTTGTATCCATGATTTGTATATTGTGTTCATTGAATATCCATTAAAGGCAACTTGAATTGATTTGCAATTATGTGAATTGTATGTGAAACTCTTTACTTGTATGGTTATTCTAAAGTTGTCCCTAGTCGGAGTTCATGTGAGGACACACATGAATATTAGACTAGCACATGTATTAGTTGATGACTATGTTTCACAAGTCATGGATATGGAGATGTTGAACTAATAATGTGGACACATGTGGACACATGTGTTAGGACTGACCCAACAAGAGAAGTAGTTCTCTCTTTAAACAACATATACGCTTTGTCCTTAGACCTGAGATTGTCGCATGTATTCTAGATGTGGATCGACCTACTTAGGGGCTATCAAACGCTACGCCGTAACAGGGTAGTTATAAAGGTAGCTTTCGGGTTTGTCAAGAAGCATGCTATGAGACATGGTCAATCAAGATGGGATTTGCCCCTCTCTGATTGAGAGTGATATCTCTGGGCCCCTCGAGTGATCGGATCCGAAAATGCATGGCCATGCTACGTACGGTTAAGAGTTAACCTACAAAGGGATTCCGAATCACAGGATCGAGAAAGAGCGGTCGGCTTGAAGCTAGACCAAATATCGTGAGGCAAAGGGAATAGCATGTATATTATGTTGTGATGGTTCGTCTGATATGATCTTCGTGTGCGTATAGGAGTTGGCACGTCTTGCTAGAGGCCGCTACCGACTATTGGGCCGAGTAGGAGTACTCGGGCCATGTCTATACGTATCCGAACCCATAGAGTCGCACACTTAAGGGGCTGGAAGCCCAATTCGGATCTGATCCGAGTTGGATTAGGTTAGGAGTACTAATGGGCCTCGGATCCAGAGGCCCATCAGGAACCTCTATAAATAGAGGGGTGGGGGCGCCCTAGGGTTTACACCTTTTGGCTGAACAGACTTGCCGCGCCTCCCACGCCCTCGCCTGTTGCAACTCGCGGATCTAGCAGTCCGGCTTGCGACGCTTCCTCCCTGCACGTGTGGATACTTGGAGGTGTTGCGCCTGCAGCACTTGGACGAGCCATCGACGAGCCGCCGACGAGCCACGACGAGCCGACGACGAGCCGCGGCACCGGAGGCGATCTTGCTGTGCACGTGGACGAGCTGCTGAGGAGCTGCTGGACGTGATCGACTACGTACGACTACGTTGATTGACTACGTACGACTACGTGATCGTCTTCACTGCACCGACGCATATCTACATCTTCCGCACCAGTAGTGTGTCGAGTGGTAATCCCGTGATCCTTATACGGTAGCTCTTCCTGGTTATACGCGGTAGAAAAAATTTTGTTTTGCGCTAGCGTAGCCTACCTCGTATCCCCACAAGTGGCGCAAGTGGCTGACATGTGGGCCCCAGCGGTCAGCGGCTACGGTGTGGAGGCGGTCTGGGTAAAAAACCGGAGGTTTCGATTTTGGAAAACCGGAAGTTCCGGATTTTGCACCGGCCTTAGGTTGGGTTGTTAGTTAGGTGGGGTGGTGGGGTTAGCTAGGTTGGTTTGGGCCTAGGTTAGGTTTAGTTAGCTATTCAAATACAAATCCCACCCAAACAAATCCAAATAAATTTCAAATGAACTCCAAATATTCACACTAGCACATAATGCACCTTAGCGATTCAATTTAGTTTATAATTTCATTCTAAGAATTTTGGGAAAGGTTCAATGAAGACAATCTTATAGTTCGGAACAAATTCACACCACATCACAAGATTTTTGAAACCCACATTTTTGCAAATTCAAAAATCTCGTAAAATACGGGATGTTACAAGTATGTACGTAGAAAATAAGGTTGTAGATCAAGTACTTTTGTTAGGTTTTATGGGTGGAGCTGTTAATGGCAATGATGCCATGCGGGTTTTGCTATGAGCGGCGGACTTAAGGAGGGTCTAGGAGGGCACATGCTCGCACTAGCTTCTGGGTTTCTCGACCCTGTTTCGAGAAGATATGAAAGCTCATGCATTAGGAAAAAAACCACACTTAACTATTAGATCAGATCCATTAGTATAACCATTTTGAACCGAGTCCACTACTATTCGATGGTGCTAATATCTATGGCAAAGTCTCTAGTTATATATGTCTCTGATCCCCTTCGTCCACATAAAAAACGATTTTGTCATTTTGAATCGCTGTCTTTGGTCCCTTTGGTCCGCATAAAAAGTGACTTTGTCTTTTCAGGTGCCGACTATGGCGTGTTCGAATGTTCGTCAATAGAGTGCTAGAGTTGTTGTGGCTAGTCTGTTCTCTTTGGTTTCCAATGTAGTGTGTTTACCTACTAGTTTAAATTTAAATTCCCATATTTTACCAAGAAATAAAAGACACTTGACGTCATATCCCTCGAGGGTCTTGTTAATCTATTATTGCTAATTTTTCTTCATTCTTCATCGTATATCCGGCATATAGACTTTACACGTATCATTTAAAAATACATGACATTTATGACAAACTAAACACCTTCACCAAAATAGTATATCCACACGACTTGGCAAATGCAGAAACATGTTTTTTTCATAAATAAAGCATCATGAGGATGAACTCACCCAATTTGGCATGAAGCATGATATCCATGTGATGGATTTTCTCTGATCAAATACTGTCGATTTAATGAGGATGGCTGATTGTTGGAGTTCATATGTAATAGAGTCGGAGGAAATTTCATCAATCCCTAATATATGGTGTTGGATTGGCCCATATAATCAACACGCAAAATTAAACATAAGCGGCGAAGGAGAGAGGTTGGACTTGAGTGACAAAACAAGAGAAACAAAAAAGAAATCGCAGATAACCAATATTCGCTAGACATGCACATACTGCACTAGAAATTCCTGGCCTTGTCCCCGAGCCCAACCCACGACGGCAGCGCAAATTCCTGAGACCACATGTGTGCCCCCCCGCCGGTTGTCTGTCCCCGGCGGCGGCCAGCCCACGCCCGCTGTCCTCCTCCGTCCGCCGGGCGACAAGTTCAAATTTGAACGTGCACCGCACCCACCTGCTCCGCTCTCTCTGTCAGCAATAAAACCACCCCCCCAAAAAAACGCAGCAAAAGCGTGTACCCCACCCGCAGCATAATAGCGCCATCAAGTGCCCCCACCATCACGCCACCCGCCGCAACCCCCGACCCCACACACATTCCTCTCCCCCTTCCCTTCCCCTCCCATTTCCTCCCAATTCCCTTCGCCGTCAGGACTCATCGCCTCCCCTGCTCCTCTCCTCCCCTCCCTCGCAGCCCGCGCCGCGCCCGGTGGAGTTCCGAGTCCTCGGAGGGCGGAGCAGCTTGTTCTCGAACTTGCCGAGCCCACCCGAGGAGGGGGAGAGAGAGGGAGGGAGGGAGGGGGACGGACCCAGACCCAGGGCCCGGCAAGATTCGGCTCGATCTGCGGCGGGCCATGGAGCTGGACAGCATCGAGTGCGTGTCCTACTCCGACGGCATGGAGGACGACGACGACGCCGCGGCCGTCACGTCCGCCCAGCTCCCACGCCCCTTCCTCAAGTCCGCCTCCTCCGCTGGCAGCGCCGCCGCCGCGGCCGTCAACGTGGTCGTCGTCTCCGACCGGGCCGGGGGCCCGGTGCCGGGCGGGACGGGAGCGGGGCCGCTCGTCATTTCGCCGGCCACGGGCGTGCACGAGCTGCTCGAGTGCCCCGTCTGCACCAACTCCATGTACCCGCCCATCCACCAGGTCCGCCCCGATTCGTTTCTTGCCTTCCTTTTCGGATCTTGGCTTGTTGGTCTACCGGGTTTGCAATTGCGTGATCTGGTGGTGCTTGCCGCAATATAGGATCTTGGTTGCTTGTGAGCTTAATCCCCCGCAATCTTTCTTCCATAAGGCATAGCGTAATCGGTACATTTGACTCGTGGGAATAACTTTTGCTTCACCAACTAGTGCAAATGCTTGGCCATGCGCCCTGCTGATGCTGTGCTTCCTGCAGACAGTGTAGATTACTTTGAAATTGCAGTTTTGATGCAGCTTACATATATGAATGTTGGCATACACAAGTTTAGTTTCCTTCCCTATTTGCTCATGGACTGTGTTTAGTTGTTACTCCGAAGTCTAGTCTGGAATCAAATCAGGCACTGCATTGAGCAGTATCTCATTGCAGTGAATTTATGCTTGTGTCTGCAATCAGAATGTGCGGTAGAGCATTAACAGATAAGGACTTCTTTAGCATTCTCCTGCTACATCTCTCTCTGATTCTCTTAACTTTTTGGACCTGATTCATTGTATTAGATGCTTGGTAGTGGAATCTAACACCAGGGAGCGAGAATGAGGGTTAGGCCAGATGTTTATGGGGTGTTGTGTTGTTTTGAACACGACGTTTATGCACTTCTACATCAAATAACAAAGGCCACATGGCCTGTTCTTCTAATTCATTTCGGCTTTTAAGGATGTGCTTGCATGCTTTCATGCCGATGTACAAGGGTAAGGTAAGGATTGGGGACTAGAACTGACCTTTAGTTTAATTTGAGCAATTGTTCTTTGTTTACTGTTAGGTATTTTGATTTTCTCTAAGCTTAAAAATTCCATGCTGGAGTACAGCTAGTTCTCAACCCTCCAACACATCCAATCTTCTCTTTTCCTGAACTGAACATTTTGTAACCAACTATTCTTCAAAATAATCGCTTCTTCCACATTCTACATAGTTTTTAAGAACTAATCTTGATATATCGATCAGGTTCTATGGATGTGCATACTTTTCTGAATAGCACACCACGGACCAATCAAGTTTTTGTTTTTTCATCGACACTAATAAGATGGCATCAATTCAACCATGGATGCTCCAATGCTGCTATGTTTGTGTCTGAATTGACCAGTCAAAATGTTGATAATAGGTTTCTGTTGCTTGATGAGTTATGGCATTTTCTTCTATAGTACAGTTTGTTGTCTATGCATCTGTTTACACAGTGCAGATATTGTTCCTGAGCTCTATATATGTTAATTTCATCCATTTGAGAGTGACTAACAACAACAACAACAACATAGCCTTTCAGTCCCAAGCAAGTTGGGGTAGGCTAGAGTTGAAACCCAACAAGAGCCACAAATCAGGGTTCGGACACATGAATAGCTGTTTTCCAAGCACTTCTATCCAGGGCTAAATCTTTGGGTATATTCCATCCCTTCAAATTTCCTTTTATTGCCTCTTCCCATGTCAATTTTGGTCTTCCTCTGCCTCTCTTCACATTACTGTTACGCCTTAGGGTTCCACTACGCACCGGTGCCTTCGGAGGCCTTTGTTGGACATGTCCAAACCATCTCAGCCGAAGTTGGATAAGCTTTTCTTCAATTGGTGCTACCCCTAGCCTATTACGTATATCCTTATTCCGGACTCGATCCCTTCTCGTATGACCTCAAATCCAACGCAACATACGCATTTCCGTAACACTTATCTGCTGAACATGTCGTCTTTTTGTAGGCCAACATTCTGCACCATACAACATTGCAGGTCTAATTGCCGTCCTATAAAACTTGCTTTTTAGCTTCAATGGTACCCTCTTGTCATATAAAATTCCTTATGCTTGGCACCACTTCATCCACCCCGCTTTGATTCTATGACTAACATCATCATCAATATCCCCATCTCGTTGTAGCATTGATCCCAAATATCGAAATGTATCCTTCAGTAGTGCCAAAGTCACATCTCATTTATTCCCTCTTCATTTGAGAGTGACTAAAAGAAAAAAAAACACTTATGTACTTGCTAAACATAATCTGGCATATAACAAGTATCAGACTGCTGTAGTATCATGCCTTTTCCTTTTTATTTGGCAACTAATTAGATTCCTTTTGTTCCTTTTCTTTTCTTGCACTCATTTTTTTTCTTGTGCAATCTTTGGTTGGTTCCTACTCATAGGAGATAGGACTGCAAATTTCTGTCTCTCTCTCTCTCTCTCTCTCTCTCTCTCAAGCTGACTATAATGACAGTCGTAATTTGGAAATTGGTTGACAGCATGACAAATAACCCAAAAGGTTTCTCATATCATGTGTATAAAAAATTAGGGTCTACATATGTAAAAAAGCTACTTAGTTGTATATTGAAGTAAAAGCATTGAGGTCATGTGCTTTCGTCACTGCTAGTTATCTTGCTTGGAGCCTTTAAAATTCTCAAGTCAAGAAATTTGTTCTCTACACAAGTGAAAGTTCAAAACTAAGTACGTACCAAATGTTAGCATGACTTTCCTGTTTCGTTTTGTACTTTTTTCTCTATCTTTAAACTTTTTCATCCAAGTACATTGAATAATATGTTTCTTCACATAACTAAGTTTCAATTCTTCCCATTCTCTTTTCAAGAATCAACATAACTAGTAGCTTATAAACGACTAATATTTTCCCTATGTTACAGTGCCAAAATGGTCATACTCTGTGCTCCACCTGCAAAACTCGGGTGCACAACCGGTGCCCAACCTGTCGACAGGAGCTTGGTGACATCAGGTGTCTGGCATTAGAAAAAGTGGCCGAATCACTTGAACTGCCTTGCAAATACTACTCTCTTGGTTGTCCAGAAGTCTTCCCATACTACAGCAAACTCAAGCATGAATCACAGTGCAATTTTAGGCCATACAACTGCCCATATGCAGGTTCTGAATGCTCAGTTGTAGGGGATATTCCTTTTCTTGTCGCGCATCTACGAGATGATCATAAAGTTGACATGCACTCTGGGTGTACTTTTAATCACCGCTATGTCAAGTCCAACCCAAGAGAGGTTGAAAACGCAACCTGGATGTTAACTGTAAGTACCCACATTATTTTCTTTGTCTCTTGATTGCCTTCTTTTATCAGCCTATATCGCATTCAGTGATCTTGAACATTCCTTATTGGAAATGCTTAAGTTGTAACACAAGAACAAGTTTTTTTTTTTTAAATTCTGAAGAGATAAAAAGTTATGCTTTCTGAAGTGATAAAAAGTTATGCTTTATCTGTGTTTGAATCAAGTGATATTAGTCTGATACTATCTTCTCTGTTTCTAGGTTTTTCATTGTTTTGGGCAGTACTTTTGCTTGCACTTTGAGGCCTTCCAGCTTGGAATGGCACCGGTATACATGGCTTTTCTCCGTTTTATGGGAGATGAAAATGATGCTAGGAACTACAGCTATAGCCTTGAGGTCGGGGCAAATGGCAGGAAGATGATATGGGAGGGCACTCCCCGCAGCATCCGTGACAGCCACCGGAAGGTTAGGGACAGCCATGATGGCCTAATAATTCAGCGAAACATGGCTCTCTTCTTCTCAGGTGGGGATAGGAAAGAGTTGAAACTGCGTGTCACAGGTCGTATCTGGAAGGAACAACAGAATCCAGACTCAGGAGCCTGTATTCCCAATCTATTCAGCTGAATCCAGTAACAAGGATGGATCCAGGTGTATATTGATACGGCCATTTGCTTGTGTGTGTTTGTCTGTGATTTGTGTTTTGTCACTGTCATTGTCCTGCCAAGCTGCCATTGTGGCCTGCCCTAAATTAGTTAGGGCTTATTGTTGGCACAATCATGAAATTGCTGAGTGCCGCCTGTTGTGCGCTGTGACTAAGCTCTCATGAATCACATGATAAGTGTTTTTCTCGATCCATTGGTATCCTGTGTCATTTTGAGATGAAGACTGCAGCTTTCTGCTGCAATGTTTGTTTCACTGTATTCTTTGTGTCTGGAAATAAACTGTTGAACATTAACTGGGGTATCTCTTAGACTCTTACAAAGTTCTGTTGCCTTTTAACTTTCCTATTAAGGTCTGCATGTTGGTGCCGGGACATGATCAGGTCTCAAGAAACCATTGTAATTATTGCTAGTGGGGACAAGGTGAGGAGCAGAAGCGGCTGACAGGGAAGGTGTAGTGTTTGGCTTGAGAGGGGCAATTCTGTTTGCAGGGTTATTGTAGTTAAGACTAGGGAAACGCAACCTCAATTGTAAAGCATTATTGTCTGTGGAAATAGCATTTTTAGAAGCTGTTTTTTTTTTTGCATAGTTTGTTTCTACATCAGTAGAGGCCTGGGAAAGAACTAGGAGAGCAAGTGACTGTCGTGCCATATTTGTATCGTTTTGTTTCATAAGAGCACATTATAAGGTGTTTGCCATCTAAACCTCTGTTGCTCAACCCAGGACACTCCCCTTGTGCCGGAAAGGAAGAGCGCTTATATGCACCAAGTCGAGGAACTCGTTGCGCCGACGGATGAAATGCAGCGGCTCACCATCTGACCGATCGGTGTGTGGCAGTTGAGCTGATGGACAAGAGGCCGGCCAGGGCAAAAACAATAGCCGTTAATTGGGAGCTGACGCTTTCAAGTACAAAAAATGAATTGATCAGGATCTGATGCTGTCAAGCAGGAAGCCATTGCCAGTCAATTACAAGGGGACTTGCAGCAGCGGGAGGTGAGAGTTTTCGTGCTGAAACCAACCAGAAGCCCATAATTCTCACAAGAACCTCGCATGCTGCATCGATCACTCTTCGTAGCAGTGTAGCACCATGATGCGGCCTGAGGATGGATGCAGCAGTGTAGCACTACGGAGGCGAAGCTGAAATCACTAGTGTATAACAACATTTCTTGGTCACGTGTGGTTTTAAATTGCACAGTGCCTCCTAAGTTTTCATTTTGCACTCGCTTAAACTTGTTTGCTTTGTCCTTCTGGGTGAAATGAGCAAGCACATCATACGCTCGCTGTAATTTCTTGCCATTCCAGGGTCCAGGCTAGTATTGAGGAAGTAGGAATGTAGGATCAAGGAACCCAGGCCCGAATACGGTGCTGTTTAAGAAAGGGCACAAGACAGCCCAACAACTAAAGCTGGGCCTAATTTTGTCTTGCCAAGTTGCCACCAAACTCACGGAAAGACCGGAATTGTATCTTCAATTGTTTAAGATTGGCGCAAATCTGAAAGAACCTGTGAGATTGATCCAAACAGAAGGAGCACCATGTGGAGCACGAGTGCACACAGCTACATGGGTGGACCAGACACGTGTCACCATGGGAGAGGAGGGGGTGGATGGGATGTTAAACGAAATTCAAATTTCAAATGATTTTTTTCTCTTAAACCATAAATCAGATTTGAAATCCATTTAAACCATAATATTTGTTGGAATTTATGCGGTACAATGAGCTCCAATATGTTATTTTAAATTTTTTATTTTAACATTTCAACATTTTTAATAACTACTTCAACATTTTTATTTTAATATTCCAACTGTCGAATTGAGTGACCGGCAGTCCACCAGGGGTTACCCAAGTGGTAGATTTGTAGGCGGGGGAGATTGCAAGATCAAGAACTCGAATGGTAACACAGAGACGCAAAGTTTAGATTGGTTCGAGCCTCTGGAGAGTAATACCCAACGTCCTGTGTTCTAGTAGATTGTATTGTTGATCGCGGGTGCGAAGAGTTAACATTTGTTGGGTTGAGTTCCGGCCCCCCTCGAGGGTGTCCCTGGCCGCCTTATATAGGATGATGACTTAGAGTTACAATCAGATAGGATCTAATCCTAGTCGGTTATTACATGGAAAGCAATCTGAGTTGGACTACAACGTGTATCCCGTAATATCCGGGTAGAATCCGTTCGCCCGGCCTCCGAGCTTATACTCCACGCGTCTTTATGCCTTGCCCTGCACGCCACGGGAGGGTGGGGCCCACTTGTTAGGCCGACCAGTATACTAGTCGGTGGGAATTCGTGGGTACCCGTATCCCTCAAACCCCCGAGCAATGTGGAGTCGAACAGGAACTTTACGGATGTATAGCGAGGCCTTCAATGTATTCGGCTGATGGTAGATTTCCGTCATGATGACAACGAGGTTGTGTAGTGCTCAAAAAGAAGAAAGAATTATATTTTGAGCAAGTGTTGACCAAATGCACGTGACGCAAGCAACTGCCGAGCTTCAAGATGTTGGGCATCCTTCAGGTTGAAGAGAAGCATATGGAGGGTGTCGCAAGACGCACTCCATATGGAGTAGCCCCGAGCCTTGAAGCAATTAAAGTAATCGGTCCAAGGGTCTAGAATCTTGTATTTCATATAGTTGGTATAGCGTTTAAGATCGGTCCAAGGAGGTACGCCGACCTGAAATAGGCGCACAGTTCCCGACCACAAGGGCTGGAGGGGCCAAGGAGACACGCCAACCTAAATACGATGCTCAGCCCCTGAGCATGAGGACTAGCGGAGCCAAGGAAGCACGCCGAACTGAATACGGTGCCCAGCCCCCGAGCGCGAGGACTGACGGAGCTAGGAGGCACGCCGACCAAAGTAAGGCACCCAGCCCCCGAGCGCAAGGACTAGCGGAGCCACGGAGGCACGTCGATCTGAATACAGTGCACAACCCTCGAGTGCGAGGACTAGCGGAGCCAAGGAGGCACGTCAACCAAAGTAAGGCACCTAGCCCCCAAGCCTGGGAGCCCGCAGAGTCCTGGAAGTACGCCGAATCACCTCCCGCCCCGAGCCAGAGGTGTTGCCCGGGCAACGGGAGGCACGTCGAGTCATCTGTGGCACCCAACCCCCCGAGTCTGGGAGCTGACCGAGCCACAGAAGCACGCTAAGTCATCTGTGGCACCCAGCTCTCAAGCCTAGGAGCTAGGTGAGCCCGGAAGCAAGCTGAGTCGCCTTCCGTCCCGAGCCAGAGAGGTTAGCCGGGTGACAGGAGGCACGCCGAGTCGTCTAGAGCGCCCAGCCCCCGAGCTTGGGAGCCAGCCGAGCCACGGAAGCACACCGAGTCGCCTGCCGTACTCGGCCTCCGGGCTTAGGAGCCAGCTGACCACGGAAGCACGCCGAGTCACCTGCCGCACCCAGCCCCCGAGCTTGGGAGCTGGACGAGCTGCAGAAGCACACCGAGTTACCTCCAGCACCCAGCCCCCGAGCCAGGAAGGTCAGCCAGGTGGTAGGAGGCACGCTGAGTCGTTTGTGGCACCCAACCCCCGAGCCTGGGAGGTCGGCTGAGCCGTAGGAGGCACGCAGAGTCGCCTCCCGTACCTAGCCTCCGAGCTTGGGAGGTCGGCCGAGTGGCAGGAGGCTCGTCAAGTAGTTTCTGAGCTATAAAAGTACAATGCAAATATTATGTAACATACTGTGGAACATTTAATAATTGAATAACTCGGAGTTTTATTCAGCGTATAAATAAATCCTTGCACGTCCTTCTTTTGTGGGCCATGTAATTTCCTTGGGTAGTTAGCATGTTATGTTTAAGCATCTAGCCTTGCTTAGCTAGCAGTCTGCTGAGAGCGGATCTCGAGCTTGTAGATGGGGCATCACAAGATGAGTCGAGGTTTCACGGATCAAAGTGTGTGCTACCCGAGTACTTTAGCAACCGTTAAGAGAGACGGACAAGCCACAAAGCAGTCGGAACTATGCGGAAAAGCAGAAGCGTGCGTTGGGCACTTGTAGGACGCAGCCCCGACTGCCCATTTAGCAGTCAGGGTATGACCAGGGTGGTCGGTGAAAGCCATAGAGACATAGGAGAACCAAGGCATGTGGAGATATACGGAAGCTATAAAATATTTAATTAAAAATAAGACTTAGCTTGATTTGTGCCGAGGTGGAATGATCATCATCGTCCTT
Source organism: Setaria italica (assembly GCF_000263155.2). Classification (NCBI taxonomy): domain Eukaryota; kingdom Viridiplantae; phylum Streptophyta; class Magnoliopsida; order Poales; family Poaceae; genus Setaria; species Setaria italica. Next base: position 12,384,441 of record NC_028450.1, on the reverse strand, counting down.
GCAGTCTGGCTCCGTCTTGGTTGTTGTGATTGGCGGATGTTGATGAAGAGAATCGAGTACTCATCCTAAGGCCAATCCTACCGAGCCAAAGCTGCTACTGGACCGTCTGAGAAGTGCTCCTGGTCGGCTGAAGGCGTTGATGAAGGAAACCACCATGGTGTGCGCGAAGAATGTCATTGCGCTTCTCAAGATGCATTTCTCTCGGCTAGACGTGGAGCGCATCGGAGTGGGGGTTGCCAAGGGCTTCGATCCTGATAGCCTTCCGGAGTTGGCTGACCAGTATCAACAACCCGTGGAGGAGGTAGTCAAAGAGTTGGACCTGTAATAGAAAAACTATGATGTGTATCAATCTGTATTGTGAGACAAGTAAGCTAGGCAATTAACTTGTGCAAATGAAAAGCGTCCATCCCTCCTTTGGTGGATACGACAGGACATCATGTAGATTAGGCCTGTAGCCGCTAAGCGTTCAGCCTTGCCTGGTCAGCACTCTGCTAAGAGCGAATCTCAAGCTTGTGGAGGGGGCGGATGCAAAGTTGTCTGGGTTTCATGAGTAGGACGCCGTCCATATGAGTTAGTTGTATTTGCCGTGAGAGGGGTAGGAGAAGGGGTGTGACCCAGAGGTCGGCGCGTAACGAGGGAAGCCCCTGAGCATAACGATGAGGGTTTGTTCTGTCGATTAGATTGGATAGCTCCCGAGCATGAGTAAGGGCTCAGGTAAGAAAGCAAGAAGGTAGTGGGTACACAAAGAACCTTGGAGGTTTTATTTATTCAATGCAAAATGTGAAAAGAGTACATAGCTTTTAAGGTTTGTCAGCGGAGACAGCGAAGACTTCCCGATCTAGTGATGTAGAGCTTCCGTCGTCACCCTCGCCGTAAGGGTTTGGGGTTAGGGTGAAGCGAGGTACCTAGAACTCGCCGCAGTCTGGAAACTAGGTGGGTCGTTAGATTGGATTTGGAAAGACTGCACGAGTTTTTCGGAAAACACGGCAGCCGAGTTCTTGATGCCAAAAGGAGCACAGGGAGAGCCCTACGCTGACCTTCCGGGGTGGAGTGCTGCCTTGGAGAGGTTGATGCACTCAGCAATGGTGTTGCTGATGCGATCTAGCCCGTGATTAGATCAGAGGGTTTTGGGTGGGCGGGTTACCGCGAGGATGCGCGGGATCCTCTTTGAGAGAGAGAGAGAGATCGCCGACCTGCTGGGCATGTGGCATGATGATCCTTGGGTGAAGACCTTGCTCTATCGATGTAGGTCCGACGGATGCCAAGCTGGTAGCGGACACCGAGTCGGCGATGGAGGCGATGGAGTCGGAGTCCACCGGCATGCTCCCAAAGTGGAGTTGGATCGAATTGGCGGGAAGTCCTTCATGCTCTTGGGGAAGAGTACGGTGTTTGGATGGAAGGAGCGACAATGTGTTTTGATAATGTTATCGCATCAATAACTCTGATTTTCCTGTGCCACTAGTATTTTCTAGCTAGGTATGATTGCCCTTTTGCATAGAAATAAGTTGTATCCATCCGAGTTCATATAAAAAACTATAAATCTCCAAACACTTAGATTTTATTTCTAGTATTACTAAATCAATTAGATTTCACCAAGGGAGATGAGAAATCTTATTCCTAGTATTTCTCGTCTAGCAAATGAATTAGAATTGATTTCTCCCGTGAATTGAAATACTTAGAAATTATCGAGAAATTTTATGATGTTGTCATTTATTGTTACAAAATTCATCAAATAGTTCAATCAACTATAGAAATGTGCAAACCACTGTAAATATTTTTGTACTCAATTATTGTATAAGTGTTCCATTCTATTTTTGCTCTCATTTTCTAGCAGTGCTTCATTTTATTTTTGTTGTCAATTCTTTTTATTTTTTTTATTTCTGCAGTATATGAATTACCTAAAAATTGTTGGAAAAGCTTATTAATTGTACATGTTACATATATGTCATTCTTATTATAAGTGTTTAATTCTTTTTGTTTATTGTTACAAATTGTTATTTTTTAGTCATTTATTTATTGTTACAAATTGTCATTTATTTAGCCATGTTACGTACTAGAAAAAGCTTTCTTTAGTCATTTATTTATTGTTACAAATTGTATAAGTGTTTAATTCTTTTTGTAGTCACCCTTTTATATTGTACTAGTTACAATGGAACGATCAGAGGATGAGCATGACGTACAAACGGCACAGGAGCTCATATTTCAGATGATTGCTGAAGGCGGCAATCAACCAAATGAAGAGATCGATCACAACCAGGCTGACATCTACCTCAACATGGCTGGTGATGGCAATGAGGAGCAAACAATTGCCGAGGGAGGCAATGAGGAGCAACCAGTTGCCGAGGGAAGCAATGATGGGCAACAAGGCAAGGTATATCAAGTATTATATGTAAACATTATTTGAATTCTCTTCTTATCAAAAGAAACATCATCACGCAACATTCCAATCATGCAACATTTCAATTGTCATTTTTCAGCGATCTGGATCGAGCAGCAGGCATCAAAAGAAACGAGGCAAGAACAAGAAGTTAGAGGGCTGTAACATCATCACAGAAATTGCTGAAGATGGTGAACCGATTGCTGCTGCCAATGCTAAGACAAAGTTGGTGAATCAGATTGGGTTCCTTGTCAGAGATAATATCCCAATCAGCTTTCAGAATTGGAAAAAACCTAACAACGTCCCAGTTGCCACAAACCCGGTCCTTTACGTACCTGACCTAGAGAAGGCTATGTGATGGCAACAAGTAAAAGAAAACTTCACATTCGAAGATGTAGATGAAGACAAATTGAAAGAATAGGGCTTAAAGAAGGTTGCAATTGCGTTTTAGACGTACAAGAAAAACTTGAACAAAGAGTACATAAAGAAGGGGCTTACACCTGATTTCAATAAGCACCCAAAGTTAAGGGATCACTGGGATTCCTTTGTACAGTTCAAGGAGTCAGACAAGAGCCAGTCGTCAACTCAAACCAATACCAGCAATGCCCAGAAGAAGCAATATTTCTATCATCTTGGGATAGGAGGTTACAAGTCGGGGGTCATGAAATGGCAAAGGATGGAAGATGACCTAATTGCTAGGGCAATAGTACCATATACTCTCGAATGGCCTGAGCGAGCAAAGAATTGGTTTTATGCTCATGGCGGCAAGCTCAATTCCGAAGATGGATCAATTGTATTCGGCAATGAAATAAGAGAAGCAGCTACGTGACTTGATGACTTAGTAAAGAATACGGTCGATGGATCCTTCGTGCCTGATCAAGAGAGGGATGAGTCGACAATGGCACTTGGAAATTCCGAACACCCTGGACGATGCCGAGGCAAAGGAGTCATTCGGTGTAAGTTTGCCTTTCGTGAGCACATTGAATCATATAGAAGTCGCCAAAGAAGCAAGGCCGACCAAGCACGACAGTTGTGAGAGCTGCAAGAACAAGTAGCAACATTAGAGGAAAGAATGAAGGAAATAATAGACCGGCGAGTGGCGCAAGCTCTGAGCAAACAAGCCAGTGAACAAGCAGCTATTGCAGCATCAGGACCACATGTCGACGTAAGCCTGACTCAGCGTTGAAGCAGTGTCGCTTCCATGGAGGACCCAGTTGGAGGATCCACTAAGATACTTGAGGAACACCACCCAGTGGATGACACCACTGGGAGAGCCCCTTGTGAGCTTGTTACTCCCGTGAAAAACAAGCTCATAGTGGTGGCTTATGGTGTGGCTGAGCAACCGACGCAAGGTCAAACACTACATGACTTGGAGATTCTAGCTCGTAGTTATGCCAAAGTTGGAGTGGACTGAGTAGCCGACGATTGGGATGACCTGGAACTTGAGATCCTTGGAGGTGTCGGGGAAAAGAATCTAGGAGAAGCTATCCATGGTTCGATTCTATGGCTCAAGCGCTACATAAGGATTACGCAGCCGAATCCCCTGACCTTGGGATCATCTCCTCAAAGCTCAAGGGCAAGATCACCTACGCCATCTGCCAGGCCACCCTCTCCGCTACCAGCAGGTCTCCTAGTATAAGTCCAGTACCAGAAAGGGATCCAAGCATGAGTCCACCTCCCCCTCCTATGAAGAAGCGTTCAGTTCCTCGTCCACCTCCTAAGAAGAAGGAGAAGAAGTAGAAGGAGAAGCAACCAGTTGAGAAATTACCATATGATATGACAAATAAGGAACTGAAGGAAGCAGTGGAAGCTGAGTACAAAGCATGGAGTGAGGCTCAAAAAGAAGCATGGAGGCAGAAACAGAATCAGGAGCCACCACTTGATAAGCGTAAACTTCGGTCTTTCATCAGAAGAATAGAGGCAGAGTAAAGGAAACAGCTAGAGAAACCTCCGCTAACTGGTTACAAAGACAGATAACAAAGCAGGTAGCTAAGAAGAGGAAGAAAAGTGGGACAACTATTCCTCAACTTGGAACCCAATCTAGCCAATCGGTTGCCCCGCTTGTGGTGCTTTCTGAGTTTGAGAAGAACCTGCTGCAATTCAGTAAAGATACAAGTCTGATAGCAACACAATTTCGAGGGGAGGATCACATCCCAACGCACCCTGTGCCTACTAAATGAAAATATGAGTATGGTAAATTGCTCATGTGGTCGCAGTTGGTGAAACGTCTCCCAACGAAGATGTACAAGTTCACGAATGGTACATGGAGGCTACAGCACAGGGTTCGGCCGTGATGGAAGTTCGAATTGGTGATGAACATTATTTCCATGACGATGACAACATAAATGTTCTGCTGGAGGAACTATATATGCTATTCAATCAAGATGCACTAGACAAGTCACTGATCAGTTGCTGGGTCCTGTAAGTCTTTAGTACATTCCTCTAACTTCAAAATCCCCGCTCTAGTCAATTTGCAATGTCTTAACTCTTATTCGATTTTGTATCATGCAGGATGGAGATTCAAACTTGTCGTAGGAACGGATACCATGACGTAGGCTTCATGGACCCCTAAGTTATACACCAGGGAAATCTAAGGGATAAACCAAATCGGACCTTGAAGAATATATTTACGTTCAAGCATTTTTACAAGAAGTACATATTACTACCATACAACTTCAAGTGAGCATGTTTCCTATCTCTTTCTTTTCCGAACTTGCAGTTAAATATAATACTAACTAGCTTTAATTTGGCTATACAGTTTTCATTGTATATTCCTTGTTATTGTGCCCGATATTGAGCTTCGTGTATGCCTTCGACTCTTTGAGTAAACCAAAAATAGAATATGCTGACATCATCATGCTGTGAACAAAGCCTGGGCTCGATTCCGTCGAACTCACACGGGTGAATTTAAGGAGGAACTTGTTTGGAAGACAAATTTCCTGGTATGTGTTGAATTCTCACATCTCGTGACACTTCCTTTAACACAACAAATATTTCATAACTTTTTTTTCCATATATATAGTGTTCGAGACAGCTGTCGGGAACTAATTTATGTAGATACTACGTTTGTGACTGCATCCACGACTTTATGCGTCCGAACCGTATCACCGACCACAATTTAACCGTACGTATACAAAATTATCAACAATAAATTAGTTCGTGTGTATATACTTCAAAAACCAATTCATGTGTATATACTTAGAAAAATTAGATCAAGTTTTTCAATTCATTTGCTTATACTTCAAAAACCAATCCATGTGTATATACTTAGAAAAATTAGATTAACTATTTCAATTCATATGCTTATACTTCAAAAACCAATCCATGTGTATATACTTAGAAAAATTAGATTAAGTATTTCAATTCATTTGCTTATACTTCAAAAACTAATCCATGTGGTTTTTCAATTTATTTGCTTATACTTCAAAAACCAATCCATGTGTATATACTTAGAAAAATTAGATTAAGTATTTCAATTAATATACTTATACTTCAAAAACCAATGCATGTGTATATACTTAGAAAAATTAGATTAAGTATTTCAATTCATTTGCTTATACTTCAAAAACCAATCCATATGTATATACTTAGAAAAATTAGATTAAGTATTTCAATTCATATGCTTATACTTAAAAAAAAACCAATCCATGAGTATATACTTAAAAAAATTTAGATTAAGTATTTTCATTTATTTGCGTATACTTTAAAAACTAATCCATGTGTACATACTTAGAGAAATTAGATTAAGTACTTTAGATCATTTGCTTATACTTCAAAAACCAATTCATGTGTACATACTAAGAAAAATTAGATTAAAATTTTCAATTCATTTGCTAATACTTCAAAAACCAATCCATGTGTATATACTTGGAAAAATTAGATTAAGTATTTTAATTCATATACTTATACTTCAAAAACCAATCCATGTATTTATACTTAGAAAAATTAGATTAAGTATTTCAATTCATTTTCTTATACCTCAAAAATCAATCCATGTGTATATACTTAGAAAAATTAGATTAACTATTTCAATTCATATGCTTATACTTCAAAAACCAATCCATGTGTATATACTTAGAAAAATTAGATTAAGTATTTCAATTCATTTGCTTATACTTCAAAAATCAATCCATGTGTACATACTTAGAGAAATTAGATTAAGTACTTCAGATCATTTATTTATATTTCAAAATCTAATCCATGTATATATACTTAGAAAAATTAGATTGAGTATTTCAATTCATTTGCTTATACTTCAAAAATCAATCCATGTGTATATCCTTAGGAAAATTAGATTAAGTATTTCTGATCACTTGCTTGTACTTCAAAAAAGTTTCAATTCTGCAAACCCACTGTGCAAACCCATTGATCTACTATATATATAATAAACTTTGCCAATGACACAGATGATGTACAAGAAGGAAAAACTCCTCGAGACGGAAGTTTTTAGGGCAATACAAGAACAACTATGTGGATTTCTTCTGGACAAGGTCGTAAGGTCGTAAATCCTGCAGGCAGATCAAATCTACAGCACCGTAAGGACTCAGGTTCAGATTAGTAGATACGATATGTGTATGCACAATATGTCTATATATATGTGTAATATTATTCATATATATGTATGCACAATATGTATATTGCATCTTAAATGTAATATTAAAGATAAATAGAACTTTATATATATTAGCGTATTAGAACTAGTATATGTAAAGGAAATAAGTATGAAATACGAATATAGAATAAAGAAACAAAAAATAAGGAAAGAAAGAAAAAAATTAGTACGGTTGGGGATAGCAACCAGTACTAAAAGGTACCCTTTAGTACCGGTTATTTCAAATGGTACTAAACGACCCCCCTCTAGTGCCGGATTGCTAGTACCGGTTGCACAACCGGTACTAGAGGAGGGTTATGAAACGGTACTAGAGGCGGTTTTTCCAGTAGTGTAATTCGTAGTCATCCTGAAAACATACACTACCCTTTATGACTAAATAATGTCCCATTATGGACTGACCCCAAGTCTATACTAGACTACTCTGAATCATGCAAAGATGCAACCAGTTTAACTTATAATCAGTAGGAGCACAGTTTCACAGCTATCCGAATAAAATTCGCCATTATAATATCCTAACGTAGCAATGATAGTCAAACCTTAAGATGCCGCCTCCTCACATGGCTTTTGCTTGAAAGTTAAGTCTAAGATATCAACTTCAATTCTAAATGCAATTTTGCTCCGTTCAAATCACCATCCTAAGTGAAAAATTCAGTGGATTGCTTATGAAGTGATGTGAGGGAGACGCTGAGTACTAGTCGTTCAGTTTTTATCCAAGGTATGCTTAGTTAGGGAAAAGCAGATCTGGCAAAAGTTTCACCAGAAAGAAGCAATCCGTGCATGTTTTCGTTGCAAGAGGATATCGTAAGGACCCATTGGTCTCATTACATTGTAATACGGCGTGCAAGACAGATTTCATACATTTGTTTTTTTAATCACACAGCACAGAAGCAAACGCTCGTATACACGCACGCACACTCATCCCTACGAACACACGCACATAACCCTACCCCTATGAGCATCTCCGGAAGACTGAACTGGAAAATTCTCGAGATTGACGAAGTCACCATCACCTACTATTGAATGAAGAGCGCCGATTAAATTCTGAAATAAATCCAAGAAAATGAAAGCATCAGTACCGAGTTGAGAATTCGAATCCTGGTGAGCAGATTCTACCACAAGGAACCTTGCATTAGTTGATACTTCATGAAAACCAGTATATTGTAGCTGCAAGACTACAAGTAGACACTAATTTGTCTTGGCATTTTAAACATACTTACACATCAACCGTAAACACACACTCTAGCTCTGTGCACACATTGTCAACCAAGCCTTGCTGCGCGGCACAGTCCAAGGAGAGCGAGGTGCATGTAATCCAAACTTACAATGTTGGCAGCTCACCGCTAGATGTGACTGATGGAGGAGGTGTTCGTTCGTTGACCCTGTCGCATGGGTTTTGTTGAGAATTGGTGGGCCTAGTACGTACTACTAATATGAGGACCTGGACTCGGAAAAACTCTCCTTGCTACAACAACAATAGTATTACAAGCGAAGAACCTATACCAGGGTACGGTGGCTAGTCTAACATTCACACTCTCCCTCGTACACTCTCACACACTCCACCTCTAGCATTACGACCATGCTCCTTCTACATTGCTCTCGTTCTTGCTTGGCTTGGCAAGGAAGCATGCATGGCACCCCTATTTATATGCATACAAGACCGACACCTGGAAAGATCATAACCATGCCATGCTACAAATATCTAGACCCTAGAAATTTCTTTTTAAATATTTCTATCTAGAGGATTCTGATTTTTACCATGGTAAAGAAGTTCTAAAACTTCTTGCCATGTCATGGTTATTGTAGAAAACTCTAGAAGCTTGTCTTGCTCTTCTTAATAGTATTAGTTTACCGCGACTTCAAAATTTTGAGCTTGTTGACTTCGGCTTTCATGGTAGACAGTGATGTGTGTATGCTGGAAGCATTTGTGAACAAGAGGCTGAGCCATCCGGTTTACCATATGTTGCTTACCTCCCATCAACGTATGGAGTTGTTGCGCTTCGATCGGGATCGATTATAGTTCATGGAACGATCTCATTGATGACCCCACCATCATGACCTTATCTAGGATGAGGTGGTTCCTTCGTACCAAACACCTGTTAATAGTTTAGCCTTTGGTGACTATTGGTGACTATTGAACACAACAAGTTAGGAAGGAAGGGATGTACTTTTTACTTATTGATGAAGGTATAACCCATACGCACCATCTGATTAGAGTTAAAAGAGTTACATATACATATGGTAAACCCAGGAGATTAACACGGCACCCACATATAGATGAACAAAACTTATAATTAATCATCGAGCACACGCAGAAAGATTGGACAAATATATTGATCACTTTCTCTGGACCAACTTCTTGAAGTTAATTGGCACGGTAAACTGGGATGTGGGCCATCATAAAATGCAGCTGCAGCCAGCTTGGCAGCCTGCTCCGTCATGCATTCCTCGTCCCAGAACCAGTATTCCGTACGGTTTTGACACGGCGGTTCCTGAAAGGCTGCTTGGGGATCGCAGGGCCTTTTACAGCACGCGATGCTAGTGTTCAAAAAACCCTGCACATAAAACAACAAACCATCTGGACGTGATTGGCATATACAAAAGGTATCTCATTGTGTCTTCCAAAAGTTATCCGAAACGCCAGAGGCATCCATGTACTCACTCCATTCCAAATTGTAGGTCGTTTTAATTTTTCTAGATGCATAGTTTTTCTAAACACTTAGATATAGTGTATGTCTAGATGCATAATAATAACAATAAATGTAGAAAAGCTAAAATGGCCTGCAATTAGGAACGGGAAGAATATGTTTTACGTAACAGAGGCTTCCGGGTTTGCAAAGGTACCATTTTAGAAGCTGTAGAAGTCACCAATAGAGTAGCGGAGGCCATCTAGCTTGGAGCTGAGGCTGGCGAGGAGGCTCCTTAGCCCAATGTTGAACTCCACAGCAAGCTCGTTCAAGATCTGGTCACACCCTCCGGGGCCATAGTGGTGGTCACGCCGTCCCACTGCCTTTCGTCTCCCCTCCGGCGTGCACCCGATGGGTGGGATGTTGATGACTGCAAACTTCCTTGCGCCATCATTGTACAGGGCCTCCATGCATGCTCCAAACGAGGTGACAAGCTTATCGACGTAGGCCTTGGCATTGAATTTCGGATGCTTTGTGAACATCGATAGATGGAATATGTCCTTGGTCCCGATGCTAACCAGGAAGAGGGACTTGAACAGCAGCTTGCGCAGTTGGTGCTCCCTATGTTGGGGCACCATCTGGGCTCTAGTATCCGCAAAGTAGTCTAGTTGCGTTAGCAAAGGAATCCTCACTTCATCATCGTCCGCAGAAATCTGAAAATTGGAAAATATTGATGTGCCAATTTAGTATGAAAAAGACTATTATCAACATTTAAAGCAAGATCTGGGGATGATTGATTTTTGTTCTAAAACAAATTAACCACTGCCAGAGGGCTGGAGATTCCTGATGGCCGGAAACTGTCTGGGAAGGCCGAATAACAGTCAGGAATGTAATTAAACAATAAGTTTTTAACCATGAACTGTAAGGGGTATTCAGTTATAAGTATCTACAGTTTTTTATTTACTCGGTATGATTTGATTATGCTCCCCATCGATAACCATGGGAAATCGGCTAACAAGAGAAAGAGTGGGCTGAAGCAACCAGAATTAATGGTTGCATAGATTTTTGTGGGTTAATTATTTTGAGGTAAAGACGCTGAAGTCCTTATGTGGCTGAATAGGGCCACATTGCAAATCTGAAGCATCATCTGGAATTAATATATACTCCCTCCGTCCAAAATTATTAGTCATTTTCATTTTTCTAGATTCATCGATTTTGCTATCCACCTAGATATATTACGTCTAGATGCATAGCAAGAATTATGAAACTAGAAAAGTCAAAATGACTAATAATTTGGGACGGAGAGAGTAGCAATGAATTTAATCTGATCAATTAGCTCTTTCCTCATTTGAATATGCTAAGAACTAACAACCGTGTGCTACGATCCATGCTTGTAGAGTAACTGATTTATCCTAATTGGTATAAACTAGAATTTAAAGCAAATGGACGGCTCACAACAGTTAGTGGTACTATAAAAAGATGGCCTTCAAATTTCAAGGGATTCAGCTGTGTAATTCAGTCAAGAAGAAAATGAACATCCAAGCTAGTCCCTCAAACATCAATCAGAACAAATTGATTGGAGTATTTAAACTGCAGAAAAGATGTACACTACATACCTTTTTTTCTAATTTATACAAACTTTGATTTAGGGAATCCTTTAACTGTAGAATAGCCTTGGATATGGAAGCCATCAAGTGCAATTCAGGATATGACTTTTTTTAGAGCAATTCAGGATATGACTTAATTTAGTTCACATGCTAGTTTTAAAGATCTGACATTTAATTTAGTTCGATTTTTCTTGAGAAATATATCAAACAGATATTTGCAAATTTTATTAATTGACAGGTTCACATGCTAGTTTTGAAGATCTGACAGGCAGGACCGAAGGACGTACATTTGGAAATTTGCAATCAAGAAAATAAGCGAGTGTAACATATTCCAAATGTGAGATATACACTATGGTTCCAAATCCGGGCACTTTCTGAAGCATAATTGACTCCAGTGAAACCCTTCACACTGATCGGCCTGCTGGTTAACGACAGGTAGGCCAGAGGGCTGATCTCCAGTCCCATAGCCTTTGCTGCATACATAGTCAAACACAATTGACACAGGAAAGATCTCATGTCATAGATGAAAATATGTTAATCCTTTCATTAGTGAACAACTTAATAATGTGATCAACCTCGAGGGACAGATATGACCAATAAGGCAGTAACTATATATATTCTTGTGTATAAGGTCCACAATCGAAACTTACTATTTACAGCTAGGATGCTCTATATTTAGCGACGCGGTATACATATATCATGAATAATAAGCTATGGCAAAGTGAATTACCAATAAAGTCAGCAATGTTGTATCCATTACTGAACCTTCCAGTAGGCTCAGAATTGGGGAAGTCGATGCCGTAGTAAGGGTAGAGGTTCGCCCCAATCATCCGTGTAGTTCAAGTAGTTATTGTTGCTGACATCAAGAGTGCCATCACCAAATATGAAGATAGCTGGCGGCACCTTCTGCTGTGATTTACAGCCTGTTGCAACAGCTGCACCAAACAGTTGGCAGCATATCACAAGGCAAAGAGACATACTAGTTATACTAGCCTTCATGACTGAGTGGCTCATCATCTCAGGATATAAGAGTGTATGTGCATGGGATGGGGTACCAGATACTTATAAGTACGCACGTAGAAGAACACAATTTCAGCTATTCTAGAATAGTAAGTCCATGGTCCTATTCTGATCTATAATCAAATTTAAATTTTTTATGCCACCTTGTCACATGGCTCTTCCTTGAATGTTAGTGCTAGGTAATCTCAATGTCAAGTCTTAGAGGCCAAGTTTGTCAACTCAAGATTTCCATAATTCTACGTTTATTAGTTCATGTAAAGCACATCGGGAAAGTAATTACATCAACTAGGAGTTGGTCTTGGAAGACAGAGCCCATAGTTTTGATGCATTTGGTCGTGTGGTCCCCTGCACTGCATGCATGGGATAGATCATAGATCCCCAACGTTGTATTGCTTCGAGCAAATTAGTTTAAAAATTATATTTACATATGTAACCTCTAACTATGCACCTTTTCTTTTCATAGATTCCAAATTATTGAAGTGAGTTTCTTAGATGGTTTCAACATCCTAATTTTCAGTCTGTACTCAACTTTGCATAAAAATAGAAGTGCTTAAACAATCATAGATGTGGCTAAGAAACTTATGTAATTACATGTCAATTTGGAGTGAATTTCCTACCATAATAAAAGTAAATAAACCCAAGATGTTTTGCCCAAGTCTTACTTGTGTTATTTGCCCATAGGAAAAGGAGAGCAGGTGCTCTGCAGTTGAGAGGGAGTACACTCTGCATTGTTGGAACGTTGGACAATCTCATTTTGAACCAAGCAGAGTGTCTCGTCGTAGTCATGTCCCTTTTCATTTACCCTTTCTCCTGGCTTTTGTTCCCCTGTACAATTTTCTTTACACATCTGAAAGTTTTCTATTTTAAGGGAAGTCTTCTTTGTGTTTCACCATTTGCTATTTGTATGTGGCAAATGTGCAGCAAAGGGACACTAACCTTTTGTTTCTAGTAGCACATCCTTATCAACCAACGCTAGAAATGGGCTTGGTGCACTGGAGCAAAAAACAATAAGTACAAATGCATTTCTAGTGGGGGTTTTCTAAAGGAAGTTCCACTAGAAATGAGGGTATTTCTACTAGCTGTTCTCTTAAAGAATCACCACTTGGAACGAAGTCATAGTTAAGTATCTCCTCTCTAATTAGATTCAAGGTGATTAATATATAAATTTATTTTTTCCTTGAAAATTAATAGAAACTTGATTATAAGGTTTGTTCATGAAAATAATTTAATTATAATGTTTATGCAATAATCTACCTTTTTAGAATTTAAATGAATTTTTCCCTATTTATTGGAATTTGAATACATGTGCTGTAAATGATCTTTAGATTACAAGAAAACACGTATGCAAGTATATTCATAAACTTCAATACAGATGCAAATTTGGAGGAAAAATCAAATGTCTGTATACTTGACACTCTATTTTCCTTAGTCACTTTAGAGTTTCTAAAATTAAATAATACCTGAATTTTCTTATAAAAAATTGAAGTTTAGTTGGGAACCAAAATACGTCCTCATAACATCCATGAAAAAGTTTCTTAGAGAAATTCAAATTGAGTAATGATTTTCTTCATTAGTGTTCATTTCAAAGTACATGTTTATAGTCAATTCTCTCCTCTCTTGCAAGATTCAAGGTGGTCAATAGCTAACTTTATATTGTTTGCATAAGAATTTAATATAATCTTGATTTAGTATGTTTGTTCATGAAACTAATTTACTTATAATTTTTAAGGAATAATATACTTTTTTAGAATTTAAATGTATATCTCCCTTTTTATTGAAACTACTTTGCATTTGAACTGCACGTGTTGTATAAAAATGATCTTTACATTACAAGAAAACATATATGCAAGTATATTCATAAATTTTAATACCACATGCAAATTTAGATGGAAAAATTCAAGTGTTCGCACACGTGAAATTCTAGCTAGTTTCCCTAGTATTTTTCCCCCTCTACCCAAATTCAAGGTGATCAATAGCTAACTTTACCTTTTTTATAAAAAATTAGTATAACCTTGATTGGTATGTTTGTTTATGTCAATAATTTAGTTATAATGTTTTATACAATAATATAACATTTTGAGACTTTAATTGTATTTCTACTTAAACGCCACAAGAAATGGCATACGACCCGCCAATACAAATGTTTTATGTACTAGTGCATTGATATTTTTTATGTCTTTGAGTAAAAGCTGGACAGTCAAAGTGCCTCATGACAAACTTTTCCCTTCATAAGCAATGCTGGGAAACATACCTTTACTCCCTTAGATATTTGTGTTGACTTTGCTTTACGACTACTCGTCCCAGACAAGTAGTGCATGTTAAGAAACAAAAGTTGCTTGTCCATGGTCATATACTTAATTCTTTCAACAACTACATGGTGTAAGAACATTTCAATTGAAAGAAGTTCTGTTTGGAGATAAATAAGTTTTGTATCAAAGCCCCATAATGTTAATTTGTATATCCTTTCTTCAGATGTTGATGGTTTTGCTCAAGTAGAGTAGTGACGGGCTGAAGGTGGAACAAATTGTCTGGCAATCAAATGATGAACTGTTGCCATTTAAATGTGGTGTTAATTTTGTTAATTCTAGCCTTTGCTTGAAGTTTTATTGCTAATACTTGTGCTTCGCACAAAAGCCAAGTAACAAAGGGTGTTTACTAAGTGCATTATATAAAAATACAGATACTTAGCAAAAATAAAATACATTGTAATTTAGCGCAATAAATGGAAAATATCATACGCACTTGAGCTATTTGGCTATTACAGATAAACTCCAAATGATTATTTTTTGCTTGGTTTAAAGATGATGTTGCTTCAGCTACCGAGGTACATCTCTCGGTGACGTAGAGTCACCATGCAGCCTTCTTTCTTCTTTGGGGATCCATGTAAATTCTTTCCCTATTTTGTCACACCTTCCTCGTCTAATTTACCATTGTCAGAAAGCAGTCATGCCTTTCTTGGACTTCAAGCATTCACAAGAAATTTCATCAATTATTTCCTTCGCACACTCAACAATGCACGTTGCATGCGCACTCCAAAATAAGAAATCCTTTGTTGCTTGCTCTCCTCTCTTAGCGCTTGAGTGTATCATCCAATGCAAGCACATGAACTGACTTGGTCTTCTTGCTGCTGCAAGCAATCCTTAACAAATTAAGCAATCCTCGGAGCAAGCGCTCAGCAAGTCGCTAGTAGGAGCGACAAGCTCTGTATCCTCTCTAGTCTCTTCTAGCTCCCACGCTAATTCAACGTTGTGGTCACTACACATATTGTTGGGCTTGCTCTTATTCATGTGGATAGGACATACGTGGAGAGATAAAATCACTGTACAGGTTTACTAGCAAGAATTCCATAGGTGTACTAGCCACTACCCAGTTGACCTAAGGATAAAATACAATTTGAGTTGAAATGTTAGTATAGAATAGGCCCAATTAGCAAAAACTTTAGCCCAAGCATGTGCATTGCGAAAATAAGCCCAGCCCAATACAAGGGCTATAAATAAATATTTATGGTGCATTGTTATAGGTTGTTTCTATATAAATCGATCCCCTCTCTCATTCCAAATCGTCCCTAGCTCCTCAATTCCGCGTCCGCCGCCCCGCCAAGCCCCGTGGTAAAACCTTCATATCCTTCTGTTGCCCTATTCCCTGCTTGCGATGGTATCATATTTCGCTGATTTATTGCCTTTCTATTGTCACAGCTGTCGTTGTCCATTGATTAACAAGATTATGCCCAAATCTTTACCTATGCATAATTTTCCTTTTGGCTTGCCAGCATCATCCTTTATATCTGTGGCTTGGACCCGCATCAAACTCGTGTTTAAGGGCACCACAAGGTAAATCGCGACATCTTAGACCGGCTCGTACAAGGTCGACCATTGGATTTGATGGGAATTCGTATATACTTCTCTGATGAGCAACGATACATCTCATATCCTATTGATTGCTAGGAGCCAATCGAGTGATAGATCTCTATGTCTTACTGCTTGTTCGACACCAATACAGTTATAGATCTGATATCTTATTAGTTGTGCGGAGCCAATAGAGTGATAGATCTCGTATATTATTGCTTGTCAGGGGTCAATAAGTGATAGATCCCGTATTCGATGGTGCCAATAAATTTAGTATTGTCGGATTTAGAAGCCCCGCGGTCCACTAGGGGTTACCCAAGTGGTTGATTTGTAGATAGGGTGGATTGCGAAATCAAGAATTCGAAGGTGATCGTGAGAACACGAGGGTTTAGACAGGTCCGGGCCTTCGGAGAGTAATAGCCTATGTCCTGTATTCTGGTGGTTTGTATTGCTTAAGAATTGAGATCGTTGGGTTGCCCTCGGGAGGCGCCCTTGGCCGCCTTATATAGGCTGACGATCTAGGGTTACAAGTCGGTTTGAATCTAATCTACTTGGTTGTTATATGAAAATCAATTTGAATCGGATTACAATACGTATCCCACAATATCCGGGCTGATTTGAATCATCCGGCCTCCTTAACTTGTGCTCCAAGTATGTTTATGTTCTTAGTCCGCACGTTCTAATTGGGTGGGTCCACTCGTTAGGACTGGCCAGTATCCAGGTCGATGTGGACCCATGGGGTATCCATATCCCTCAAACCCCCGAGCGATGTGTAGGCGAACAGGAACCTAAGGTCATCGCAACAAAGCTTGAAATGAAGTCGGTTGAAGCTACGATGGCGTCATAGTGACTGAGAGGTTGCGTAGTGCTCAAAAAAAGAAGAAAATCCGAGCAAACACAGAACCATACGTGCAGAGTGAAGTCTAGTGCCGAGTTGATGGATGTTGGGCATCCAGCAGGTCGAAGCGAAGGACATTGCGGCACTCCATAGGAGTAGCCCCCAAGCATTGAAGCAATTAGTATAATAGGTCCAATGGTCAAAAAAGAAAAAATTGATTGCAAAAGTAGGTCCAAGTGCCTGAACACAAGGATAGGCGAAGCCACAGAGGCCCGCCAACCTGAAGTAGGCGCCCAGCCCCCTGGACGAGGATTGGCAAAGCCACGAAGGCACACTGACCTGAAATAGGCACCCAACCCCTGAGGACGAGGACTGGCGAAGCCGCGGAGGCACGCCGACCTGAAGTAGGTGCCCAGCCTTCGAGGACAAGGACTGGTGGAGCCACGGAGGCACGCCAACCTGAAATAGGTGCCCAGCCCCCGAGCGTGAGCGCAAGGGCTGGCGGAGCCATGGAGGTACATCGTCGAAAACATAACGAAAAACCACGAACTCCATCCGGCGCGTGCGCCACAATAACGGAAAACCCGCAGATTCCGTTGCTAGGGTTACGCCGTCACGTCCTTCAAAAGCCCAAGGGGCACAGATCTATTTTCATTTCCATCTGCCACACTCGCGTCGCTGCCGCAACAATCCATGGAGCACATCGCCGCCGCATCCGTGTACCCTAGGCTGCACCGCTGCGCTTTCCAATCTGCTTGAGCGCATTTCATTGCCACAACCCAAGCCACCGTGCCACCGTATGCGAACCAAAAGCCTCGCGGTTATTAGATCAAAATCTCAGGGAGTAGAAAATCGAGGAAATGGCCCGGGCAAAGATACTAGATCCATCCTCAATCTGGGTAAAGTTGGTGATGACGGAGGAGTGCATCCGGCGCTCATCGACCGGGGCCTCCTTGGGCCCAAGGCGCTGCTGGATTCTAAGGCGACCACTAGGCAAGAGTTCCCCATTGAGGAAAAGACGGAGACGGTGGTGTTCGCATCATTTTTTAAGCGCAGATTCGGGATCCCTTGCGGGGACTTTTTCCGTGGATTGCTGCATTACTACAAGATCAAACTGGTACATCTCAATCCCAACTCAATTTTGGATATCGCTATCTTCATCCATCTGTGCGAGGCGTACTTGGGTATTCCCCCGCATTTTGATCTGTGGAAGTACTTATATCAACTGAAAGTTGTGTTGACCAAGGGGAAGCTAAGAGTGATTGGGGGATGTGGGTTTTCACTGTGGTTGAAGAGAGTGCAGGAGTATTTTGACCTCCAGTTGAAGGAATCCAACAAGGGCTGGCACAAGGAATGGTTCATGGTCACCAATTAGCAGCCTAAGCTCCCGCCGCGTACCGGATACGGGCCAGTTACCATGCCCGAGTGGTCGAACCAGCCAACCTCAGAGGAGCAGGTGCAGATGAAGCAGCTGCTGGAGAAGATCGCCGACTTGAAGGCGCATGGACTCATAGCCGGGGCTGTCAGTATCAATTTCTATCGGAGATTGACGTAGCCGATCAAGACCAGGGTCTATCCAGTATATGAGTATACAAGGCCACTGGATCCAACCGGGAGGTCCAGCGAAAGGTGACCAAGGGAGAAGTCACCAACCAGGTTTCCAAGTTTTTTGGTGGCATCATCAAGAATAAGAGCTGCCCCAAAGCATATTCCCTCAAGAAGCCGGCGCGCACAAAGATACTGAGCACTGCATAGAGACTACAATGCAGTCTTCAGCATGACCAATTGGTGATTGTAGGGCTGGAAGTGGAGCTAGAGGATCTGCGCAAGACGGCCAGCTATGTGATGGATAAGGTCCAACCGGAGACCGACCTGGCCGCACTGATGCCACTGCTCGATCACCTCAAAGTCGCGCCTGGTCGACTAAAGGAGTTGATGAAGGACACCGCGGTGGAGTGTGTCAAGAATGTCTTAGCAGTGTTGAAGACACACTTCCTGCAAATCCCCTTGGAGTGTGCTAGTGCAGGGGTCACGGCCGACTTCAATGCACAGAATCTTCTAGAACTGGCCAACCAGTTTAATGATGTAGTAGAAAACATTGTTAATGATCTGGACCTATAAAATGAAACTTGTGGTGTATCAAACTGTATGATAAGACATGTGATATAATTAACGTATGCAGGAAGAAAGAGGATACCTCGCTTGGTGTATACGATAGGACAGCGTGTAGCTGAGGCTTGTAGCCGCTAAGCGCCTAGCCTTGCCTGACCAGCGTCTTGCTGAGAGCGGATCTCGAGCTTGTAGGAGGGGTGAATACAAGGTTGTCTAGGTTTCGCGAGCTAGAACTCCGACCACACGAGTTAGTCATATTACCTTGAGAGGGGGAGGAGAAGAATGCGAGACCTAGAGGTCGGTGCCTAGGGGAAGCCCCTAGGCTTGAGAGCAAGTGGTCTGTGAAATAGGTCGGACGGCCCCCGAGCGTCAGGAACAGCTCGAGCAAAGGAACAGTAAGGTAGTAGGTAACAAAGAACCTCAGATGTTTTATTCATTGAGTAAAAAGAGGAAAATAGAATACATACCTTTTAAGCCCTAAGGGTAGAAGTGTTGTAGGTGCTCGATGTTCTACGGATTGGGACACCTGAGCTGTCCGCCCATTGGAGTCGATAGGTGCCGGACTGGATGACTTCTTTGACGATGAAGGGGCCTTCCTAGGGAGCGTCCAGCTTGTGCATGTCCTTGGTGGACTAGATCCGATGAATCACCAAATTGCCAATGTTGAAGGAGCATTCTCTAACATTCCAATCGAGGTAGCGCTGTATCTGATGCTCATGGCGTGCATGCTGGATGAGGGCCGCCACTTGATGCTCTTCGAGGCTGTCAATGTCGACTCATCGACTTGTTTCTGCCTCACCTTCCTCATAGTACTAGATGCGTGGGGCGCCAAAGGCCACGTCGGATGGCAGGATGGACTCTAAGTCGTACACCATGAAGAAAGGAGTGTAGCCGGTAGCCCGACTTTTCTAGGTCCGTAGGCCCTAGATGACATAAGGTAGCTCGTGTAGCCACTTGTTGGCATACTTGGACGCATCATCGAAGATGCAAGACTTGAAGGACTGGAGGACCATCCCATTCACACGTTCGACCTGTCTGTTGCAGCGCGGGTGTGTTACTGAGGAGTATTACACATCGATGGGGTTGTTCTAGCAAAAGTCATAGAACTTGGAGCTTGTGAACTGTTTTCCAAGGTCGATGATGATCCTGTTTGGCACTCTAAAGCAGTGTGTAATTTCTTCCATGAACTGAGCAGCTTTAGCCGACTCGATGCTGGTGACAGCCTTGACCTCAATCCATTTGGTGAATTTGTCAACTGCCATGAAAATATGGGTGTAGCCGCCCGGAGTGGTCTTGAAAGGTTCGACCATATCCAGCCCCCAGCATGCGAAGGGCTAGGATGGTGGGATGGTACGCAGGGTTTGGGCTGGCAGGTGTTGTTGCTTGGAGAAGAACTGATACCTTTTGTACCTTTGGATGAGCTCCTTTGTGTTGGTTACCGCTGTTAGCCAATAGAAGCCAGAGTGAAACGCCTTACCGACCAAAGTTCCTGAAGTAGCGTGGTTCTCGCATGTGCTCGAGTGGATCTCGTGAAGGAGGTCAATGCCTTTGCTGTGCAAAATGCGCTTCATCTAGATGCCTGTGGATGCGGCCTTTTTTAGAGTTCCTTTTCGATGATGAAGTAGTTTGCACTGCGTCGAGCCAATTTTTCATGTTCTATCTTGTCCTCTTGCATTATCTAGTCGGTGATCAAGGCTATGAACAGGACGCGCCAGTCTTCTTCTGCCTCAATCATCATGATGTCAATGGGAGTTGGGTCAGCTGGAGCCTCAACGCTATCGTTGACCTGGTCCGGGTCCAGAATCTTGATGAAAGGTTTCTGAAGATCTTGTACGAAGACGCCGATCGGGACTTGTGCACGCTTGGAGCCGAGCTTGGACAGGACGTCGGCGGCGATGTTGTGTTCCCTAGGGACATGGTGGAACTCAAGACCATCGAAGTGGGCCTCAAGTTTGCAGATTTCCGTGCAGTAAGCATCCATGGTCTCCTTGGTGCAGTCCCAGTTCTTGTTGACTTGCTCGATGATGACCTTGGAGTCGCCGTACGCAAGGATGCGGTTGATCCCGAGGGAAACGGCAATGCGGAGTCCGTGGATAAGAGCCTCGTACTCGACGCCATTGTTGGTGGCCTTCTAGTAAATGTGGAGGACGTACTTGAGTTGCTCGCCTTTGGGGGATATGAAGAGGACCCCTACACCGGCTCCTTCGAGGTTGAGGGCATCGTCAAAGTACATAGGCCAGTGCTCTGGCCTCTCCAGGGAGGACGGCTTCTGGATATCTGTCCACTCAGCCACGAAGTCAGCCAAGATCTGTGACTTGATCGCATGATATGGGCAGAGATCAAGGTCAAACTCGCCGAGCTCTACGTACCACTTGACAACTCGGCCATTGCATCCCTGTTCTGGAGGATTTCGCCGATTGGGTACGAGGATACTACCCGGATCTTGTGCACCTAGAAGTAATGGTGCAGCTTTCTGGATGATATCAGAACTGCGTGGAGCAATTTCTGAACCTGTGCGTAGTGAATCTTGGAGTCGCCGAGGACCTCGCTAACGTAGTACACCGGTCGTTGCACCATGTGTGCATGGCCCGGCTCTTCGCGTTCCACAACTAGCACGGTGCTGACAATGTGCGTCGTTGCAGAGATGTAGAGTTGTAGCATTTCTTGGTCAGCTGGGGCCGTATGACGGGGGGTGGGTGGGAGGGAGTGGTAAAGAAGGCTTTAAGCTCTTCGAGTGCCTTGCCAGCCTCGTCATCCTACTCGAACTTGTCCGCCTTTTTGAGCAGCTTGAAAAAGGGCAAACCCTTTTCGCCGAGTTTGCTGATGAAGTGGCTAAGGACCACCATCATGCTAGTAAGCTTCATGACATCTTTTTTGTTAGCTAGTTTCGCCATGTTTCTAATTGTATCAACCTTGATGGGGTTGGCTTTGATGCCGTGCTGGCGGACCATGAAGGCCAGGAGCTTTCTAGATGGAACACCAAAGACACACTTGCCGGATTAAGTTTCCAGTGGTAGGCCCGAAGGCTGTTGAAGGTTTCTGTGAGGTCGGCAATGAAGCTCTCCTCATCCTTAGTCTTGACGACCACATCATCGATGTAGGCCATGACATTCTTGTGTAGCTATGTTGTGAGGCAACCCTGGATTGCCTTCTGGTAGGTGGCGCCAGTGTTTTTTAACCCAAAGGTCATAGTGTTGTAGCAGTAGATGCCGAAGGGTGTTATGAACGTCATCTTGTCTTGGTCGACAGGATTGAGGGTGATCTAGTGACAGCCCGAGTAGCAGTCGAGGAAGCACAGTAGGGTGCTCCCAGCCGTAGAGTCTATGACCTTGTCGATGAGTGGAAGAGGAAAGGGGTCCTTAGAGGAGTGCTTGTTGAGGTTGGTGTAATTGATACACATTCTCCATTCACCGGTTTTCTTTTCTACAAGGACTGGATTTGCTAACTAGTTGGGGTGCTTACATTCACGGATGAATCCGGCAACTAGGAGCTTATTGAGTTCTACCCTAATGGTCTTCTTGCGATCTTGGGCGAAGCGGCGAATCTTTTGCTTGACCGGTCTTGCTGTCTTGCTCAAGTCCAAGGAGTGCTCAGCTAGCTCCCGCGGGACACCGGGCATATTGGATGGCTTCCACGCGAATATGTCCGAGTTGTCCTGGAGGAAACTTGTGAGCGCGAGCTCCTATTTGGCAGAGAGGTCGGACCCTATGAGGGCCATCTTGGTCGAGTCTTCCAGGCCAAGGATGATCTTCTTCACCTTGCGGTCAGGCTGTAGCGTTGTAAGCGTCAGCTCTATCTCTAGGATCGTGAGCCGGTCCTGGTTCATGTTCTAGGCCTCGGCGACCATGGCGGTGGCCTTGGTCGAGTACTCTAGGGCTTCAGCGAGCTGCACCGCCTCCGTGTCATATTTGTACGACATCTCGACATTGTCGTAGGTGGAGAGGACACCGTTTGGAGCCGGCATCTTGAGGATGAGGTAAGTGTGATGTGGGATCGCCATAAACCTAGCTAGCATGGGCCTGCCAAAGATGGCATGGTAGGAAGTCTTGAAGTTTGCCACCTCGAAGGTGAGGTGCTCTATACGGTAGTTGTTGGGCGTGCCAAAGGTGATTGGCAGAACAACTCGGCCAATAGGATAGGATCCTATGCTGGGCACGATGCTGTAGAAGGGGTCTTCACAAGGCTGGATCCACTCGAAATTGAAGTCCATGTGCTTCAGGGTTTTGGTGAAGATGATGTTGGGCTCGTTGCCGCTGTCAATCAACACTTTGGGGAGGAGAGCACGGTCTATGGTCAGGCAAACCACCAGTGGGTAGGTCTCAGGATCTGGCATGTGCACCCAATGATCTTCCATGGAGAAGGTTATGGGCATTTTTGACCAGCGCAGATACTGGTCTGGCCGTATGGAGACAAAGTGCACCTCTCGCTGGTGCAGCTTGTGCTTGCAGTTGCTGTAGAAGGCCTTGGGGCCGCCCAAAATTATGGTGACCTCACGGTTCGATTGCTGGAACTCCCCGTTCTAGTCGGTGCCAGGCCGGTGGGTGTCTCGGTTTGGCTGGTAGTGGCTCTCCCCTTTGTGCCGGTCATCGCGGTCATCGCATCGGCGGTTGTCATGGTCATCATGGTCATCGCGGCGGTGGTCGTCGCGATCGTCACGGCGGTGGTCACGGTCGTCATGGTAGCAGTCATCACGGTGACGGTCGCTACGGTGATCATAGTCATCGTGGTGGTGGTAGTCGCGATGGTTGTCGTCCCTGCGATAGTCGTTGCGGCGAGGTCGCTTGTACTCCATTGGGGTGCCAAGCTCTTTCTTGAGGACTGTGCAGTCCCGAAGATTATGATGTGCATCCTTATTGAAGGGGCACGGAGCGTTGAGGGTGTCGTCAAACTCTTCTCGGAGGAGAGTGATTGGCCTGGCGGGGTCGGCTTCCGCAGTGAGGACCTCGGGGGCCCTTTTTCGAAGTTGGGAGGATTCCGATCATGCTTGGTGTTCTTCAGGTCGGCTGGTCATGGCTATTGTTCTGACGATGCTTGCCACCTTGGAACTTTACTTGCGCCACCTCCTCTGTGTCGCACTGGGTGTTGACGAGTTGCATCATTTGCCCGACGGTCTTAGGAGCAGCCTCATACAGCTTGCAGAACATATTGCGGTTCATCAGGCCGCAGCAGAAGTACCCAATGTACAAAATAGCGGGCTATGAGATTTAGCGTAGAGCTGTGCTTACCCGCTATAGCTCCGCTATAGCCCGCTAATTAGTACAACACTGTTGTAGCGGCAGTTACCATCAAACGCTATAGCGCCGCTATAGCCTCGCTATAGCCCGCTATTTCGTACATTGGAAGTACCAGATGATGTCGTGGTCCTAGACGCTGACCAGCCTGTTGCGTTTCTCAAAGAAGTGGTTCATGTACCCTCAGAGAGTTTCATTCTTCCGCTGGCGGACCTGGCCAAGATTCTCTGTGTTACCAGGTCGGCTGTAGGTAGCCTAGTAGTTCTGGGTGAAAGCCCTAGCGAGCTGACCCCAGGAGTTGATGCTACTCGGCGGGAGGTTCTCCAACCACAGGAGAGGGGCGGGACCCATCACCACCGGGAAGTAGGTTGCCATCTGGTCATAGGTGCCATTGGCGGCTTTCATCGCGGTGTTGTATGTTTTGAGCCAAGTGGTGGGGTCGGAGCTGTCATCATACTTTTCGTTGATGGACATCTTGAACGAGGCGGGCCACTCAACGGCCTTGAGGCGGGGAGTGAAGGCAGCGAAACCGTCGATCGCCATGTCATCGTCGTCCTCAAGGTTGTACATG
Organism: Setaria italica; assembly: GCF_000263155.2. Classification (NCBI taxonomy): domain Eukaryota; kingdom Viridiplantae; phylum Streptophyta; class Magnoliopsida; order Poales; family Poaceae; genus Setaria; species Setaria italica. The sequence continues at coordinate 12,359,604 of NC_028450.1, read as the reverse complement.
ATAGGTGGAGCCTTGGGTGTCCGCCGTTGTTGCACCTGGGCGGGATGTAGGTGCTTTCAGGGGCGCCGTACATGCGGTCGCAGTTGGCCCGGCGACGCATATCATCTTCTTGTCATTGGCGGTCCTCCCATTCCGCGTCACAGTTGTGTCCAAGAGCGCTGTAGTCGTAGTCGTACTCGGCGCGGCGGTGGAGCTCGGCTTCTTCCCTCTCTAGGTGACAGTTGTTGAGGTTTGCGCGTAGGTCACGGCGGTTGCGTAGCTCTTCATGGAGGTCACGTTGTCGACCTTGTCTACCATGGTCCTCGCCATCAGCTCTCCTGCCGCGGCGGTGGTTCTTGTGGTTGTCTCGTTGATGGGTGTCGTTGGCTGGTGGGTTGGCAGGTTGCTCCACCTCTTCTTCACAGACAGGCTCTAGCCGACCTCCTACGCAGTTACCATGGTCACCTCGGTGGTGGCTGGATCTGCTATGCCCGGATCGGCTTCAAGAGTATCGGGTAGCTGTGGACTAGGAGTATGCTGACTGGCTGTAGGCCCACTCTTTGATCTGGGCGTTGGCACGATGCGGATACGTGCCCGGATTCGCCGGAGTGGCTCCCAAGTTTGGAAGGTTTTCCAGGTTAGCGAAGGTAGCCCTCAGGCTAGCCTGGGTGTGGTGATGACATTGTGGTCAGCCTCTTCGAGGTTGGCTTGTAGATTGCGGGTGCGCAGAGGGCGCCTGCGTCTACCCCGGGCACCGTCCTGGTCAGCGTTGTTACCATTGTTGGCACATGGATGGTCAGCGTTGGTGACAAGCGGTGGTCGACGCTACCACCTACCGCCTCCATTCGCGCATCAACAGCAGGTTGTTGGCATTGTTGGGGGTCGGCTTGCTCCCATTGGCGTTGTACTGCATGTTCCTGGTTCTTGGCGTTGCAGCCTACTTCCTGAGAAGAGGTTTTGCCATCCCTAGGTGGATCGTTAGCAGAGACCACGAAGGCTTCGCGATCTGGCATGGTGGAGCTGCTCTCATCGTCGCTTCCATAGGGGTTCGGAGTCAAGACGATGCGGGGGATCTGGAACTCGCCACACTCCGGAAACTGGGTGGGTGCAGGTGGGTCTCCAAATTGGATCTGAAGGGACTACACGTGTTTCGCGGAAAACGTGGCAGCGGAGTTCTTTAGACCAAAGGGGGCGAGGGAAGGACCTTGCGCCGACCTTGTTGAGCGTAGCGCCACCTCAGAGAGATTGATGCAATTATCAATAGTGTTGCTGAAGCGATTTAGCCCCGCGATTAGGTCAGAGGGCGTGGGTGGGTGGGTTACTGCAAGGATGTTAGGAATCCTCTCGGAGAGAGAGATCACCAACCTGCTAGACAAACAGCGTGATGATCCTCAGGTGAAGATCCTTGCTCCGTCGGAGTAGATCCGACGGATGCTGAGCTGGCGATGGATGCCGAGTCAACGGAAGACGTGGTGGAGTCAAAGTCCACCGGCATGCTCACGAAGTGGAGTTAGATCAGGTTGGCTTGGAAGTCCTTCATGCTCTCGGGGAAGATGATGTCAGGGCAAGATGCCATCGAGCTCGCTGGGGAAGATCTCACAATCCCCCCTACCTGGCGCACTAACTGTCGGATTTAGTAGCCTGGCAATCCATTAGGGGGTTACCCAAGTGGTTGATTTTTAGGCAGTGTGGATTGCGAAACCAAGAACTCGAAGGTGATCGCGATAACACGAGGGTTTAGATAGGTTTGGACCTCCGGAGAGTAATACCCTACGTCCAGTATTCTGGTGGTTTGTATTACTTGAGAATTGAGATCGTTGGGTTGCCCTCGGGAGGTACCCTTGGCCACCTTATATAGGCTGACGACGTTAAAAGTCGGTTTAAATCTAATCTACTTAGTTGTTACATGGAAATCAATCTGAGTCAGATTACAATACGTATCCCATAATATTCGGACTGATTTGAATCGTCCGACCTCCTTGACTTGTACTCCAAGTACGTTCATGTCCTTGGCCCACACATTCTGATCGGTTGGGCCCACTCATCAGGACCGGCCAGTATCCTGATCAGTGTATCCCTTAGGTATCTTATTCATTTGTTTATGTAGATCTCATTTTTGAAAGCCAATAAATAACGTACCGGCTATCTAGCGTAAAAGATCTAGGTTTAATGAATCTACAAGGGTCGCTACCATATAGATTCTAGATCTAGCTAGATGAAGAAGCGGTGGCCTATTTTTCTTTAAAACCTAAGCTAATATTTGACTAGCACAGGTTCTCCAAAATAGAATATTATAATCTTTGCTTGCAGAGTCCAATGTGTATATGTCACATCTAATTTTTAATCGAAGGACACTAACTAACTAAGGGGTGTTTGGTAGCACAGGTCCTCCAAAAAAGATATTATAATGTTTGCTTGCAGATTCCAATGTGTATGTGTCACATCTAGTTTTTAATCAAAGGAAACTAATTAACTAAGGGGGGTTTGGTTCCACAGACTAAAGTTTAGTCCCTGTCACATCAAACGTTTAAATACTAATTAGGAGTATTAAACATAGACTAATTACAAAACCAATTGCACAGATGGAGGCTGGTTATCTAAACATGGCAATTTCGTGCCTATTTGGCACTTTCGGCAACGCTCAAGACATATCTTGGTATTCCTTGTCGGGAGCCACCTACTATGCCATATTCTATTTGCGCATACCATCAGTGAGACTCGCAATTCTATGCCATATCGCCTGATAGAATGCCACTGGTATCACATGGGATAGTAGTTTTTACTGCGGAAAGTCCTACTCTGATGTCTTGACCTCGCATAAGTTGACTACCTAGTAATAAGAAGGTTGTGCAGTACGTCACATACACTGCAGTCAGTAAACTGCTGCTGAATGCGATGCGACGAAATTTGGGAGGCTACTTTACTATTGGTCTCACATGGTTGATCTTTCCGAGTTTGCATGATTCC
>NC_028450.1:12291937-12356558 GCF_000263155.2 Setaria italica | reverse complement strand
CACATGGCCCAAATTGCACATCCCAAGTGGACTGATGGAGGGTTACTTCGCGAGACGAATCCTGTAAGCGCTAACTAGACCATGATGTACCAAGGGGGCGCGGCAGCATCTAGGTGGCGAATCAAGAAATTACTTCGTCTTTACCAGATTCATCTCGCGAATTAGCCTCCATCTGTGCACATAGTTACTATAGCATCACATTGCTAAATCATGATCTAATTAGGCTTAATAGATTCGTCTCGCGAATTAGCCTCCATCAATGTAATTGGTTTTATAATTAGCTCATTTTTAGTTCTTCTAATTAATATATAAACATTCGATGTGACAGAAATTAAGTCCGTGTAACCAAACACCCCTAAACTACATGGGATATTTCGCTTAGATACTTAGACTTTCATAAATAGTGATATTGTCTTAAAAAGTACACTGCTTTTGATGTTGGTTTATCAGGGTAGCGTATTTTGTTGATGTGGTGATATAATTTTTACGAACTTATAAAAGCAAGGCTTCATTTTTTTTCTAGTATTATGTTATAAAAGCAAGAATTTATTTTTCTTCTATTATGGAAAACATTCTAGAATCCAAAACTGGATATGACCCACTGCGTGTCATTTTTCAGTTTCTCGTTGCAAAACGTTACTGTTTCCTCTTCCTCCTTATGCTGATCCAAGCAGTGAAGGTCATCTTATTAAGGTGTCATCAACGCATGCACGATCCCTGTTCAGGCCAAAAGGTAATCAAGTTACCTGGAGCTGCTATTTGGAGACGAAGAATTTCATCTAACAATAGTATTTGCAGAAGGCATTCATTCCAGTTGATCACAAGCAATGGATGCGCAGGACAAAACCAGAAAACAAACTACTGGCTTGAATCTTGATAGCCAAACAAGACATGGTGAAAACAATGTGTCTTCTCTTCCTGCGTCAGGCGATCAATTTTCTGTTACCCCAGGAAATATTGAGCAAGACTCCCAAGCTACACCGCTGAGTGAGCTTGCCATGAAGCAAATTGCACATGTCATGGAGCTCCAGAAATCATATACTCGTGCATGCTTGGACCCTGACCAGATCACTGCTGGGTTACTCCTTCGCCAGTCTGTTCAAGATCTGAAGAATAACTATGGCCGTGACGTTATGGTGGAATACTACGGGGACAATCCAGAACATTCAGATACTTCTGTTCAAGATCTGAAGAATAACTATGGCCGTGACGTTATGGTGGAATACTACGGGGACAATCCAGAACATTCAGATACTTCGCTTCAGACAGCAGGCGCTTGAGGTGGCAACGCCACAAGAGATTGGTATGCTGTATGAGGAAATCATGCCTATCTTTCATACGGTTGCAGTTGATGTTTTCGCCAATCATGCACTCCAGAAGGTAAATCTTTATTCTCCAACTTCTACATATATGGGCCTTTTTTATATGTAACTTGAGTCTGTGAAGCACAAGCTACTATACATGCATACTAATTAATTAACCTTTTTTTTGTTTCTCTGTCAGCTTCTTGAGCATGGACCGCATTACTACCAAAGAGAGTTCACCAATCGTCTGATTGGGCATGTGTTAGCCCTAAGCCTTCATATGTATGGTTGCTGGGTGATCCAGAAGGTAAACTGGACAACATAATGTTCCTCTCTATTTAACGCAAGTTCAGAGTCAGAAATGTTTTATACTAGTTACATGTTTGTATTATGACTGTGTTCATGTATGTTCCTAACTTGTGCTTTATCTTCAGATAGATCTAGTACGTATTCTTATCTCCTAGTCAGCAGGCACCGAGTCTGACGGCCTTTTGCAACTAACTGTCGCTCGTCAGTTGGTTCACTACAATCAGTCTTCTGTCGTTTTCTTCTAACGAAAATAATCAGTTTGCTTTCTTGTTTTAGGCTTTTGAGGTAGGTGAACTGGACCAGAAGGTACAGATGGCAAAATACTCAGAGGTGTGTTCGTGACCCGCACGGAAACCATGTCATTCAAAAATGCATCCAGTGTGTGCCACCGAAGCATGTCCAGTTCATGTTCAGAAGCTTCTACGGCAAGACCAAGGCGCTGTCCATGGATCCCTACGGGTGCCACGTCATTCAGGTTGCTAATTCATTGGCGGTGGGATTCTCATTTTGTTAGTAGGAGCATTTGACGGGTGATAGAGGGAGAGAGATGAGAGAGATCTTTGATTTGATCTTTTTACCATCTAACTATGATTGTGCTTGTAACCGGATATAGTGAAACAATCCAAAAATTAATTTCGTGCTATCTTATTCCATCCTATTTGAATGAATGGATTTTCAGAGGTATTCTTAAGGATTTTTAATTCTTCACTTTTGGTTGCGATTTGGGTCAAATTTCTTTGGGCAAATCGGTGCCAGAACATGAGTGAGCAGTCTAGGTGATCCCGTATGCAATCCGTCACTCACCACGGATTTCAAGTTTTTCCCAGAGTGTTCTTCGTGAAGGGTGTTCGGTATTTTTCAAAATTCACGGTGAATATTTGAGCTTTTCGAGATCTTTTTTCTGGATCTATTATCCCTTGTGGAGGTGCTTCTATGTTCAAGTTTCATTTTGATCCGTGGTGTTCTAAGAGAGGATTTTTCGTTTGAAGCTGGGCGTGTTCTTTGTGTTCTTGTTGTTCTGTTCTTCTCTTGGACAGTTGCTGCATGTGGGGAGACGAGCTCGTGCGGGCCGCGCCAGGCCAGCATCTGGGGACTGCGGCCCAGCTCAGGCTCGGCTCACCAGCAGGCCGGCTGTGTCCAGCGCAGCTGCATCCGGCCCAGGCAACGGTGGCCCAGGCGAGCTGCTGGCCGAGCACAGCGGCGGACCAGGCCAGGTGAGGAGCCGGACCAGCAGGCACAAGGCGGTCCAGGGCGTGAGCTCTCAGCCAAGCAGGGCCTGGCAGCCCAGCGCGCACGCGACGCAGCCCTGCTAGGACGAGCGGCTCAGTTGACCAGGCAAGCAGCTCAGTGGCACTTCAATTTTCCTCATCGGCAACAGCAGGTGAGCAGGAGATTCAGAAACGATTCAGTTGTTCCCAAATTAGGAGTGTTTACATTTTACTATAAATGCGTAACTGTAGCATTTCATTTATATTTATAAATTATTATTCAAACATTGACTAATTAGGCTTAAAAGATTCGTCTCGCAAAGTACAACAAAACTGTGCAATTAGTTTTTGATTTCGTCTACATTTAGTACTCCATGCATGTACCGCAAGTTTGATGTGATCGGGAATTTTCTTTTTGCATAGTGCCAACGTTGGGAAAAGGGGGAACTAAACAAGGCCTCATTTTTAATGGGATATTGGTTTTATGCTACAGTGTCTAATGATTAGGCCATCATTGCTTGCTCCGCTAGTTTGTTCCTTTGGTCCGTTTGGTTCTTTAGGAGCTCATAAAATTCATGTCACATCGAATGTTTAGATACTAATTAGAAGTATTAAATATAGACTAATTATAAAACTAATTGCACAGATGGAGGTTAATTTGCGAGATGAATCTATTAAGCCTAATTAGTCCATGATTTGATAATGTGGTGCTACAGTAAACATGTGCTAATGATGGATTAATTAGGCTTAATAGATTTGTCTCAGAAATTAGCCTCCATCTATGTAATTAGTTTTATAATTAGCTCATGTTTAGTCCTCCTAATTAGCCTCCGAATATTCGATATGACATGAATTTTAGTCAGGATTAAACATCCAAACACCCCCTTTGTATGCTTTGGCCAACAGTAGTAAATCTGGTGCCAGAAAGTTCTAATCTTGTTTGATCAATATCTAGATAGCTTTGTAAGCTCCCATAGCTTCTTGCATGTGAGCCTAGCTCTTATCTTTTACTTGCTACAGCACTTGTTCCTTGCTCCCTTTATTTAATCTCTGCATGCTTAGCTTAGTAATGGCTTTGATTAATTGTTTGTGCAAGCTTTCCGGTGCCTCATTTTGCGTTTGCTTCCGCTACGCTTTGAGTGTCTGTAATCATTTCTAGGGTGAGCTTGTCACGAGTTGACTTGTGTCATCTTAGCGATTAGATGCGAGGTGCATTTGGGTGGCAAGGATTATACCACCTTAATCGGGTTTTTGATCCACGAGGCGATAAGGCAAAGGGCAATTTTGCTTGCGGATTTGGTTTTCTTTGAGCATACTTTTGGCTAATCCTAATTGGTACTTTGAGCTATGGCACCAAGCTCTTATTCTATTGGATCTTTGTCCTTAGGTGGTGCAGTCGCATCCAAGGATGACCACAAGTGGGGAAAGAAGCGTGATAAGTTAAACAAGGATGATGAAGCGATGTCATTGATGCATCTTTTGATGGAAGAGGTACATCAAGAAGATGATCTCCGACACAAGCTTCACAAGATAAGTAGAGGTAAACTCTCCCAAGGTATAATCGGTTTGTTCACTCGCTTTTGTGCTCATAGTGAGATGATTGCTGAGCTTAAGAAGAATTTGGACATGTCTAGATTTGATAATGTGAATGCTTCAACTACATGCAAGTCTTGCTTACCTTTACCATGCAAATCTTGTTATGTCTTGCGTGTTGAAAATGAGAAACTAAAAAGGGATGTTTTTCTTGGTGACAAGCAACTTGAATCCCGTAGATGATTAGGCCCTGTTTGTTTGAGCTTCCTGGCAGCTTCTCAGTGTGAAAAGCTAGAAGTTCAAACAAATACGAAACTTCCCGTGCAGCTTTCGAAAAGCCAGAAGCTCAAAAAAGCTGAGTTTGTATGGGAAGCTGAAAAACTCAGTTTTCTAAGCTTTTCGTAGCTTTTTGAATCCAGAAAGCTAAACACATCTTCTAAAAACTCAAAAGCTGCAGCTCAAATAAACAGGCCCTAATTGATGATCTTTCAATTTAGAATGATGAATTGAACTTTTCTCATGATTGCTTGAAATTTGAAAATGAAATGTTGAATTCAATGCCTCCATGCCATGCAATTCATGTTTGGCTTTGAACAATGATCTTGATAAAGCTAGAGATAAAATTTCTTTGTTAAAGTGCAATGCTTCTTTGCCATGTGTTTCATGTGAGTCTTTACTTGCTGAAATTAATGAACTGAAATTGACTCATACCACATGTAGATCTACTTGAGCATGCTAGGACTGAAATTTGTGAAATGAAGTCTATAACCTATAGCAAGTGCTCTTTGGTCCTTACTTATTGTAATAATCATGATGTTTTGATTGATGTGAATGATGATATTTCATCATGTGGTCTTATTTGCACATCATGCGTTGAATTGGAAAGTGAAGTTTTGGCTTTGAAATAAATGCACGATGATATGAGTGCCAAATTGGTTGAGCACAATGAGATGAGTGCCAACCTTGAGAAAGAAATTGAACTGTTGCGTACCACATATGCTAAGTGCATTGAGAAGGAGATGGATAATTTGAGAATGAGGTTTTGGTCACACGATGCAAGAGTCTTTATTTTAAGTCTTTGGATTCTCGCAATTCTTGTCACTCCGATATTGGTGTTACTAAAATTGCTTCTTCTCAACTGGAGTTGGCTTCTTGTGTTGAGCGTGAGTCTTTGGACAATAGTACTTGTGCTAGTGCTTTGAATAGCTCTTCTATAGCTACTCCTAAGCTTGTTGCTTCTTCCGGTTCTGCCCAAGATAATTCAAATGGCAAGGGTACTTCTCACATTTTTAGAACTCATACTCCCAAACCAAAGTTCCATTGCACTTTTTGTAGAAAAGATGGGCATAATGTTGTGTTTTGCTTTTGCCAAGTCAAGCATGAGCGACATGTGTGTGTCAAAGCTTTTAGAAAGCCACGTAGCATTTCCCATATCACGTGTGATCCTAATTTGTGCACCAAGGTGGATGTTAATGCTTCTTGCTCCAAGTCCTAAGGGACTTCTCACTTGAATGAGAATGGTGATTCGTTCTCTTGAACCGTGTCTCCAAATAGGCCTTGTACCATTGCTCTTATTATGAGAAAGATGGGCATCAAGAGAGCTTTTGCTATCACCATGCAAGATATGTGGTGAGCTCGTGCTTCTAGGCCTTTGGTTGTTCATAGCCCTTTTGATGGCATGAACACTTGTAAGCCTTGTAAGAAGCCACATTACATTGATAGGTTTTATGACTTCTTTTCTAGTGAGTTAGGTCATGCTCATGGACATGCTTCTAGTTCTTCTTGTGTTGGTCCACGACATGTTTCTCATGGTTCTTGTGATGGTTCTTCTCAAAAGACCTCGGGAAATGTTTGCCTTTTTGCTAGTGGTAGCACTCATCCTTCTTCTCGAGTTGCTCCTTTGAGACATGCTTCCAAGGGTATTTCAAAATTACCTCATTTGAACCAGCATTTGCATCATGCTAACCCACATGATAAGTTGAGTGCTTTTACCCATGTGACCAAGTTTTGGATTCCCAAGTATATGCTTGCTAACCCTTTGGGATCCAAAACTCGATCTTATTTGTCCTCTCATGTGTAGGTACAGGGACGCGGGTGGAGAATATGAGCTCGAAGGGACTTGATCTTTTGCTTGAGGTGATCAAGACTTGATGGTTCTCCACACCATTTGGATAGCCCTCAAGATGCCTTTGTACACTTTGTATTGTGAGTTTTTCTTTTCCTGTATACTACTCACTTGTGAACCTTTAGCATGTTTTATACTTGTATAATGCTGTGAATATACCATGATAGGCTAGCCACCTTTTCATGTTAGCATGTGTGATGCTCATGTATATCTTGTCATGCTAACTTTGTAATATATCTTGGTGAATGATCCACATGAACATCATGTCATGCTTTACCTTAGGTTTCATATCGGTATTGGCGTGTTATTCATTTGGTATCATTTAGTCCGTATATTTGTATACATCTTTTGCACCTTGTTGACATGTTTGCTAGTCCAAGTTTTTATTCATAAATGTGGAATCATGTTACAATACTTTAATTCCTCTCATTGGTATTATCATTGCATTGTCTAGCATGAATTGAGCTTTATCTTCGTTTTGGGCTTGCTTTGTCATTGGGTTGTATTTTGCTCCTTCTTTGAATTTTCTCTTCCTTTTTGATTGGCGTTGGAGCTTTTCATTTGCCCTTTTTTTCCTAGTTTTTTCTTTTGGTAGGTGTCTTGGTTGAGGGGGCGTTTGGCTTCATTCGAATGGGAGTTTGGACAAGGACTTTCTTTGGTTTTTAGTAGCCACTTTTGATCTTTTAATTGGTATCACATTTGAGTTTTCAATTGGATTTCATCCTCTTAAAATGATATCAATTTTTGATCCTTTAATTGTTGTCTTTTCTATGGTACTCAACTGGGATCCTTAGCGGTTCTTCATTTCCCTTGGAACTTTTCCTTGATTGGTTTGACCTTTATCAGCTTTCTTGATTTTGAGTTGAATCCCGTGTCCCCATGTATATGTATCATATTGCACTTTTTACACTTTGCACTAGATGAGCTTCTCCTATATATCCTAAGCATTTCCTTATGCTATTTTGTGAACTAGTGCATTGGTTGGTGATTTTGTAGTAATATGCAACATATGCTCCTGATGATATTGTCATATAACCATGTGAGCTAAATGCTTTTTTGAATCAAATGCTGAACTTGAACTATGAATTCTGAAATGCTTATCACCCATGAGTATACCTGTTGTGCATTGCTCTTGCTTGAATGCTAGCTCCATGTTTAGCTTATGCTTGGATTTCATGTTCTTTTCAATTGCCATGATGCACCCAAGCGGGAGCATAGCTTCCTTCTGCCGCAAAGGCACTTCATGTAATTTGTTTAATGTGAATTGAAAAATGATAAGAAAAATACAGTAATTCACCAAGTTTTTTGATTAATGTTGATATTCTTGCTTGCTTAGTTGTTACATGTTGTCTACCAAAAGAAGTAGGCACTTGGTTTCAACAAGCTTTAAATATGATTTGTGATGCATATGTGGGTGTTTGCAATGATCTCTTATTGAGAATGTATCTTCCTTGTATGAGCTTTCATGACCTACTTTACTTCTTGCTTGAGTGGTTCATGATTAGGTGCTTGCTCATGTGGTGATACTTTTATAAACTGCTAAACTTGACCGCTTGTTTCATCTTTTACTTATATCATACTAACCATTTGAAGGCGATGCAATTGCTTTTTGTGATCTACCTGCTTGTGCATTATCTCACTTGTAGCATTTGTATGTGCTTTGTAATATATGTGAGAAGCTTGGTAGGTTTCACACCCCCATAGCATGCGTTTTGTGCTCTCATATGAATTTTGATGTTTACATTTAAGGGGAAGTTTTGCATTTGAGGGGGAGCACGTATTCTTTTACTCTTGTATGCATTTCAACGTGGCATGTTTTTAAGAGGAGTGCATGTGCTCAGGGGGAGCTTGTGTGATTTGTGCTCTCTTTTGCTCTTTTGCTGGTCGTGTTGAGCTTTTTACCTCTTATTAGGGAGCCAGCGTTTGGATTGAGCTTTTGATCTTCACATGATTGGCGTTGAGCCCTTTCTGCCTCTTCTTAAGGGATCATGTGTTCTTGTCTCGGTTGTATCGAGCTGTTGCCCATGTCTTTGGGGATCGAGACCTTTCCAAGTTGATTTGGCCTTTGTGATGCTTCTCATACCAAGTGACTTTGATCCTTACCTTTACATTGCTTTCGATCACTTGGATGAGAGTTTTGCCTAATTGGCTTCACAACATGGCTTTTGTGGTTCTTCTCATCTCAAGTGACTTTGATCTTGGATTTTTCTTAGCTTTTGATCACTTGGATATGAGATTTTGGGTTTTGCCTCTCAAACTATTTCTTTATGCTTGAATGTTATCGACATACTCATCAAGGGGGAGATTGAGAAATCAAGTTGATACGAACCTTGGTTTGATTGTCACGAGCTTTTGACAAATGTTGAAATGGCTTTGAGGGTATTTTGGGATTGCATGAAGCTCTGGTGTCTTTTGCTTGACTTTTCGGTTGTGTTAAGTCTTTGCCCTTTTCTTTGGGAACCAAGAGTTTTTGTTTGGAGCTTGCATGATCCCTTCTCATTTCAAGTGGCCTTGTGTTTGCTTTTACTTGGCTTTTAGGCACTTAAATGAGTTCTCTTTTGCTTTAAAATTTTCTTTTGTCAATGCACTTATCAATGGGGAGATTGAGAGAACAAGTTGAGATATGCCTTGGTCTATTTGTGATGAGTAATTGGCTGGATGATTTGAGGGAGAGATGAGAGGGATCTTTGATTTAATATTTTTGCCATCTTAGCTTTGATTATGCTTAAGAGTGGCTTGTAACCGAACATGATGGAGTAATGCAAAGATTAATTTCATGTCATGTTGCTCCATCCTTTTTGAGTCTGAAATTTATCTTTTTTGAATTTTCGGAGGTATCTTTGCGGATTTTTCATTCTTCGCTTTTTCTGCAATTTGGGTCGAATTTCTTAGCACAAATTAGTGCTAGGGCATGAGTGAGCAAGTCTAGGGTGATCCCCTATGAAATCAGTCACTTGAGCACCACGAATTTCAAGTTTTCCCCAAAAGTGTTCTTCGTGAAGAGTGTTCAGTTTTCTTTAAAATCCGCGGTGCATACTTGAACTTTTCGAGATCTTTTTCATGAATCTATTAGCCCTTGAGGAGGTTCTATGGCTCAAGTTTCATTTTGATTCGTGGTGTTTGGAGAGAAGACTTTTCATTTGAAGCTAGGCGTGTTCTTTATATTCTTATTCTATTCTTCTCTTGAACAGCAGCGCATCAGGGGAGACGAGCTCATGTGGGTGCTTTTTTTAAGAGGGCACAACAAGGACACACACAACCAATACACTCCACACTCACACCACACGCACATACGCGTGCGTGTCCATACACACGCTTATGAAAGATATTGGAAGGCCTAGACCTTCATTGCACGGTGGAAATCTGAGCGAACCCAGGATTAATCTGAGGGTAATTGGGAGAAAATCCCAGTAAAGCACCTAGGTCCGATCCCAGGGATCGAACCTGGATGGGCTGGGTGAACATCTTCGCCAGCAGCCACGCGAGCTTCGCTCATCCCGCACAAGAGGCCGCGCTAGGCTAGCATCTGGGGACTGCGGCCCATCTCAGGCTCGGCTCACCAGGCCGGCTGTCTGTCCAGCGCAGCTGCATCCGGCCCAGGCAACGGTGGCCCGGGAGAGCTGCTGGCCGAGCATAGCGGCGGACCAGTCCAGGCGAGGTGCCGGACCAGCAGGCGCAAGGCCGCCCAGGGCATGAGCTCTCAAACCAAGCAGAGCCTGGCAGCCCAGCGCGGCACGCGACGCAGGCCTGACCACGCAAGCAGCTCAGCGGCTCTTCAATTTTCCTCGTCGGCAACAGCAGGTAAGCAGCCAGGAGATTCAGAAAGGATTCATTTTCAATGGGCTATTGGTTTCCTGCTATAGTGTCTAATGAGCAGGCCATCATTGCTTGCTCTGTTAGTTTGGAACTTTAGCTTTGTATGCTTTCGCCCAGGCTCGTACCTAAATTTACGAGGTCCCGACGCGAAGCACAAAATGATGGCCCTATATTTCTAAAATACAAATAAAAAATATATTTATACATAATAATATAATTGACATAAGCATTAATGCATACTAATGCATACTAAAGGAGTAAGGAATTCTCTAAAAAGTGCCATTCGTCTAGTATTCTTCGAAATAAATTCTTCAATTATATGTTCATATTTAATCTTCTCCAGAACATCATTATATGCTCGAATTGAACCTTGATGTGATGCAACAATGCGGGATTACTATAACTGAAGCCAAACTGCTCAAGCATCCGCTCATCCAAAATACTAGACGTCACCCTAATTGAGAATTAAGAAACTAGAATGTTAGATGAGAGGACATGGCTACAGATTACAGAAGTACAGGTAACCGATTGCAGCGACAGCCGATGATCCAGATACTTGATGGACATGGACTCACTGGTTTGTAGAATGTTACAGCGGTGCCAGGCCTGAGCGGTGCAGCTCCTGGACGGACGGCAACTCGCAGCGGCGGCGCTACTGCGTTGGCCTCGGTGCCGTACTGCTGTAGATGTCGATTTGGAATGTGAGGCGTCGGACTCTCTAAGTTTGCTAATGGTCCTGACATGGAAAACGAAAAGACAACTTGATTAATTAGTGGACTAATGATGACAGCTTTGGGCGGCCCCTGAAAATTGCGGTCCTTCAGACCCGTACGGCAGCCTGGTGATCCAGAGGGTGGTGGACTGGTGGCGACGGCGGAGGAGGGGCAGGCGGGCCGCGGGCGTGCTGGTGGACGTGGCCAAGAGCAACCTCGCCGCGCTGACGAGGAGCCCACAAAGGAGGCTCGTCGTCGCCGCCGCCATCTAGAGGCTCCTCACCGCCAAAGGTTGCCTGCGATCCCCTTCTCCCTCATCCATCATCACACTAACATGTACGGCGACAAACAAGTATTCCTGACGGATGTTGCAGCGGGGAGGCAGGTGCGCCTGGCGGTGCCTCCATTGTTGCCGCCCCAGTGAGGCACTGCAGCCCGCCTGGCTGGCTGGTTGGTGCTCGGTGAAGACGAAGAGGAGGAGAAGAGATCAGGATGGTGCTTGCCCAGCCTGAGGGAGGGGCTGCTTTCTTGAGCTCCTCCGCAGTGGAGCTTTGTCCCGGTCCGTGGTGCAAGCGGAGAACTCTGTTTTTGCTGTTGCCTTTATGGCTTTATGTAATCCTAAGCTGATAGATGGATTTAGGCTTAGTTTGTTGCGAGGCAGGGCTAATTAACTGTGTGAGTGTGACATACTACCCTGCGATGTGCTGCACCCATTTCGTGTTACTTTGTTTGCTCACAGCTTGACAATCCGGTTTCGGACTCTGATAGACGGAATAATAATTATGTTCGTCGCAGCGTGCCAGCGTCTCGTATGATCGGATGGCAATGTGGGTTTGTGGTGCAGGGCTGTCAGATACTCAGACGTCGTGTGCTACCTCTACCTCAGTGACTGAAATATTCTCCTATTCTTCGTTTAAAGAAAAAGAAATATCCTCCTATTCACACCTACTGCTCAGCTAATTGCAAATTCAGTTGATGGTATCACTGTGCGCGGGGGACTATGTGTGCTACCGGATTTGACAATGCGTGCTCATGCAACGAACCGTATTTTTGTTTAACTGACGCCACGGTGATCGGTAAGATTCGAATCTAATGGTTGTGGTCCATGCATTGGAAAATGTTGAATTTCTGTTTGACTCACACCGCAATTTGATAATGAAAATTGTAATAGGATGGCTGTGGTCCATTCACTCAGGAAATGTAAGAAAAGAAGAAGAAGAAGAAAGCCACCTTACGTTTAGCATTTCTCTTTTTTTATATTTGCCACCTCAACTTTCTACAATGTCTAAAAAATGTAGTAGCACTTGAAAGTCTTACAAGTCTACGCATATTGAGCAATGAGGTTTACGGGAGAGAAGTGCTCCAGTACTCCTACAAGTTGGTACTATCATCTGCACAAATTAGAAAGTACTAGTAGCTACTTGGCCTTTGATGCAGATGAGCCTCGTGGTATAGTATAGTTAACCCGGAATCTGTACACCGCGGTGCAGACGTCCTCCCATCTATCCCCATCGTTCATCAGGCGTTAAACGGCAATGGCGGAAGCAGTTGGTTCCTTTGAATTTTTTAGCCTGCAGCTGACACGGTCAAGTAGAAACTTTCGCGGTACAGATGGGCCGGAGGACGTCCTGGTGGGAGGGCGAAGCAGTTATCGGAGGTATAGTTCACCTAAGCTTTTCATAAAAGCAAAATATTTCTTCTGTATACAGGATCAGGTCAGCTATTTAGGTGCATTTGGTAGAGTCCTAGGGATCTAAATTCTCGTAGAAGCGTTTCAGATTCAGATTCTCTTACGAAGTGTTTCAGATTCAGATTCTCTTACGAAGTGTTTCTATCATGAATCATAATCACTTTATGAGACCGTTAGATTCTGATTAAAAAATATGTTTTTCATAAAAAAATCATATAAATGAAAATACGCTTTCAAAAAATTTCAGAACTTTTTGTGGGCAAAGAACAACTTAAATACAACCCATTTCAACTTATTGCACTTAAAAAGGATAACTGAAAAAAAATATGATCGCTAGTGCACAGGAGAGACCAGAAACAGAATCGGTCGAAATCGCTCCCAGGCCATTTCACGTGCGTAGGCAAGAAACTGAGAATCGTTCTGAGGGTTTCTAGCAAGAATCGTTTCTGCAGCTGGCCATTTGGAAGTGATTCCGACGTTTCTTATCAGAATCAGAATCGTTCCGAGCAGCCAAACGGGCTCTTAGTGCCCTCATAAACAAAAAAAGTGTTTCGAAAAAATCACATTGGATTTTGCAAATAGAAGTATAGTATCCTTTTTTGCAAAAAAAAGTTTTTTGAAAAATCTACATTGGATTTTGCAAAGAGAAGTATAATCTCCTTTTTGCAAAAAAGGTGCTTTAAAAAATCTGCATTGGATTTTGCACCAATATTGTAGTAGCTCAATTAGCCACTAAATTACCTTTTCAGTTTCCTTTTCGTAATTAAGATGCTTTTAAGCTTGGACGCTCGGTAAAATTTGATAAACTAACTAGAGTTAAAGCTAAATGGTGTGCAAACTTTGTGGTGTAGAAATGTCATCGCTGGATACTTGGATTTGTACAGTTCAGAATTCACTTAGGTCATGTTTGGAAGACCACTTTTAAACCTAAAACCGGTGTAAATTACAGGCCCCGAAATTTTCACAAGCCGTACCGAAAAAGCTGCTTGGGGATGGACTGTGAGCCCACTATAGTGTTACTATGGTTAATTTAACCGTCCTATATGGTCTTAAAAGAACCTGCCATGTTGAACACTGTAATGTGATAAAAATTAACTTCAAAGTTCTGTTTTGGGCACTCTGCAAACTCAAACCATATCTTCATATTTTGAAGAGGCATAGCAGCATAAGGAATGTTTTAGTGTGTAGTTCATCTGAGGCACAGTACCAAGACACATAATCAAGTGTTAGCTTAGAAAACTCCTCCAGTGTGTAGTTCATCTTTGCTCAAGTATCCAATAGAAAGAAGACTTGCATCTTTCCCCAACCTTCGAGGTCAATAGAAAGAAGAAGCTGTTACGTCGCATTAATTAC
This sequence comes from Setaria italica, assembly GCF_000263155.2. Taxonomy (NCBI): domain Eukaryota; kingdom Viridiplantae; phylum Streptophyta; class Magnoliopsida; order Poales; family Poaceae; genus Setaria; species Setaria italica. The sequence goes on along the minus strand of NC_028450.1, from coordinate 12,342,507 downwards.
TCCTGTTTAGAAATGGTTTATATCTATTCAGCGCACTTAGAGCTAAGAGCGTATTTGGATACTAGTGTGATAGTGTCGATTTGTGATGACTTTGAGCAAGTTAGACATGTATTTACGTCATAACCACATTTGTGGCTTTCTTAGCGCTATACTACGTACTCTAACTTGTCATAAACACATATTCTTGTTAAAAAAGATTGCCTAATTTGCCGAGAACAATGTTGCCAAAAAAAATGTGGTCTGCCGTGCTTTTGTAAAATAAAGTGTGGCAATGTCAGGCTATGATATGATCCGAGAAGGATGAGGATGCAGATAACCCCGTCCCTATTGATATGCACGCTGAAATTGATGTAGATAAAGATGGTGAAGCTGGTAACCAAAAGAAGGAAAAAAACAAAGAACAAATGGGGGTGAAGGTGTCTGTTGTGGCCGGTAAGGACACTAATGGCAAGTTTCAGGCTCCTAGTATTGGTACTAAATCACAAAGTACTGGTAAGGTCTTCAAGCCAAGTCTTGATGGGCGCCACACATGGTCGACTGGCCCAATGCCAAATGCGGTGGGCAGCAAGGAGGTAGATGTTGTAGCACATGGTACTCCTAAGCACTTCAATGCCAATGCACATGTCACTCCAACCAGTACTAGCGCAGCAGCCTCGGACCAAGATTCAATTGAAAAGGAGGCTAGGCCAAAAGCACGGGAATTTTTTGAGGGACCTCAGCTTAAAGGTAACGACATTTCAAACATCTCTTTTGATTCTTTTCAAGATGCTGTGGTTGCTAAAAATATTCTAAACGTGGGGGTGTCATTAGGTTCTAGTAGTAATATTGTTAGCAGGACGGTTAATACCTTTAAATCCATAGAGATAAAAAGATTGCATGACTTAGTTTTGTTAGGGTCAGCATACTGATGACAGACAAGATAATATTGATTCAGATTTAGTGGTTGATGAAGAGCTTGATCTCCTCGCATGAAGTAACCTATGCGGTGACTTGATCGAGGGCATACGTGATGGGGATGGTGATCTCGATCTATCATCCACACCTCATAAAAAGAATCTAAGCTCTAGGAAGCAGAAGAAGAAAAATAAGACACATAAAGGAAGGTGCTCAATATAGTTTTTTTTGTCTTATTCAAATGAAGGTGAAAGGTATTTTCTGGAATTGTAACGGATTAGGAGACCCTAAAAAATATAAATTCATATACGATCTCACCAAAAAAAGGTTTAGATTTTATTGCCTTATCAGAAATGGGTGGAGTAATTTTTCACAATCTTTTCTCAAGAACCTTTGCACGGGAAAAGAATTCTTGTGGCATCTTAAACCTCCTAGAGGCAAGATCTGGTGGCATGTTAGTAGGTGTAAATATATTAACCTTTGATATTGGTGAAATTGAGGAGGGCAAGTTTTTTTGTTAGATTTAAAATAAGAAATAAAGAAGACAACTTTAAGTGGAACTTAGTATCGGTCTATTGGGCTGCACAACAAGAATATAGAGAGGCTTCTCTTGCAGAGTTAGTCCTACTATGTACTAAGAAAACCTTACCTATCATGATAGGTGGTGACTTTAGCATCGTTGGGGACAAGGAGAAAAATTCAAATTACAATGACAGAAGGCCATTCTTGTTTAATGCTATCATTGATGTGTTTAATTACAGAGAGTTGGCTCTGTCGGGTAGGCAATATACTTGGGCAAACAACCTGCAGAATACAACCTATGAAAAATTAGATAGGGTTCTTGTATGTACCGATTGGGAGTCCAAGTTTCCACATACCACTATTCAAGCCTTAACACGTGAGATTTCTGACCATACACCCTTATTTATTAATATTGGTGATACATCTATGTATAATACCCAGCCTTTGTTCAAGTTTGAATTTAGGTTGGTTACTACGTGACGAATTTTTTTGAAATGGCCCACGATGTTTGGCAAAGTGTGAATGAAGGCCATACACCCTTAGAGAAGTGGCAAGCAAATATTAGAAGGTTAAGACAATATCTAAGAGGATGGGCTAAAAAAAACAAGTGTGCTTATAAAAAAGAAAATAAAAAACTATTGAACAAGCTACATGAGCTACACAAAAAAGTAGAAACATTACTGGTGGACCAAAATGAGGTTAACCTAAAACATGTTCTGAATCAGAGACTAGCAGAACTCCTCCGAGAAGAAGAGCTAAAGTGGTACCAATGGGCTAAAATTAAAAAATTATTCGAAGGAGATGCATGTACAAAATACTTCCAGTGGCTAATGGAAAACATAGAAAGATGCGTATTTTCCAACTTGAACAAGAGGAATGTATTATATGTGGTGATGTAGAGCTCAAAAAAAATACATTACCAAATATTACAAAAAACTTTTTGGAACTCCGAAAATTAACCAAATGTCCATGGATGAGTAACGACATGATGACATACCTGAGGGTTTCTGAGGAGGAAAATGCATTACTAAGTTTCACAAAGGCAGAAGTAAGAGAGGCAATTTTCTAGATGGAACATAATAAAGCCACATGCCCTGATGGATTCCCTCCTGAGTTTTATCAAGTTTTTTTTGTTCATTATCAAGGGAGACTTGATGGCTCTGTTTGAGGATTTCCATAAAGGTTCTTTACCATTACACAGCCTAAATTATTGAACAATAATTCTACTACCAAAGAGTAGTGAAGCGAAGCAAATTCAACAATACAACTACCAAAGAGTAGTGAGCGAAGAAAATTCAACAATACAGGCCAATCTGTCTTTTGAATGTTAGCTTCAAAATTTTCACAAAAGTATCCACTACTAGAATCATGAAAGTAGCCCAAAAAATTATTAGGCCATCTCAGACAGTTTTTTTGTTGGGTAGGAACATTATGGAGGGGGGCTATCATTCTTCACGAAACTTTGCTACATACAAAAAAGAAAAATGGGATTATATTTAAAATTAATTTTGAGAAAGCTTATGACGAGGTAAAATGAGATTTCTTATAGCAAACCTTAAGGATGAAAGGCTTTGAGGCAACCTGGTGGAAATGGATAGAATCCTTTACTAGAGGTGGTAATGTTGGAATCAAGGTCAATGACCAGATGGGTTCTTATTTTCAAACAAGAAAAGGTCTTAGGAAAGGTGATCCCCTGTCACCCATACTTTTTAATATTGTAGTGGACATGTTAGCTATTGTTGACGGCTCTTAAGTACCAATTCTAAGCTGTCAACTCCTGTATAAATACTAGAAAGATGAACATCAACCTAGTGGTAGGGGTTTAATACTAACCATTTTCACAAGTGTTGGTGAATATTTGTATACAGGTGACTTATCCTTAGAAAGGAGGAGGAAACACAGCCAAGAGGCAAAGATACACAACTCCAGCCAATCAGGAGAGAGCACACGGATCATGGGCCCACATCAGGGGGTAAACCACCTTAATTTGGCATGTGCACCCTACACCGACTTGAGGGCCCACCAGGTAGTGTCCCAGACGAAGGGCGGCGTGAGAGGCGGTGCCCAGGGTTCAGCCGAACTAGCCCTGGAACCCCTCGAGCTCAGCTTCCATGTGTCAACTCGTGGTGGCTTCCTAAAGGCGGTTATGACCGTTCACCGGGAGATACCGCCTCAAAGCTTCAGATCCTGCTTGGTGGCACAAGGAGAAGAGTTGTAGGAGAATATTTCCTTGAGATCCTCTTGAGATGCTTGGAGAATCTCTACTCTCCCAAGGCACCTCCACTCTATAAATAGTAAGGGGGGGCCCTTGAGGACACACCATCCAAGAGAGCTTAGAGCCTCATTGCAAAGGCAAAAGCTTTTCCTAGCTTGTGCTTAGAGTAGGGAGAGAGTGAGGGGTGTTCAGGAGGAGTTCCGGAGTGTCAGCACTCTCCTCCCATCTTGTACCTCTACGGATGCTACTACATTCTTTGGATTTAAGTAGTGTTCGTGATTCCTTCCCATAGTGTTATACTTTATTCTTATATGCATGAGTAGTCTTATATCCTTGCTATGTTTATATGCTTGGCTTATATGCTCATATTCTAGTCATATATCCTTACTGCCATTGTATATACATGTATGCTCTCATGTACACCTTGAGACCTTGATACAGTCTACACTGGTAGTACTTATATCCAAGTGAGATCAGTTCTCTTTACTTGCGGGTTTGTCACTTTGTATTTATATAGAGTGTTGTAGTTTGCTACGGGATGTCAAACATAATTAGACTGCAGTAGTAATCAATAGCTTAGATGTGGTGTCTAGGCTAGGGGTTATCCTTCATTTGCCTTACATCCCACAGATTGCTAGAGGTAGGCCGTATGTGGTGACAACCCTATTGGTACTTTGTAATCCTCCACATTCGGATATAATGTAGAGCTATTAGCCGGAGGATCCTGACTCATTCAGGGTAAGCCGATGCCTGAAAGGAGTATCTTTAATTTAGAGATCGACCTTTAACTTGCCTCAAGTGCTACCTATAGGAATCCTCTCTACCCTCGCCACCTATCTGGGTGTGTCCTTGGATCAACTAGACTAGAAGTTAGAGCACACACGTTCCCTTGGATTCGATACCCTTGGAATACTCTGAGGTGAAAGCTACAATGGTATCCATGCGCAATTATACTAACATCTATCATCATTGCCAGGGCCAAAGAAGATGGTCAAGTGAAAGGGGTGGTGCCACACTTATGTCACACCTGGTTTTAAAGGCAAAACTTGATGAATAAATTACATGTGTGCTAGGATCAAGTTTCACACATGCAACAACTTTAGTAAATACCATAGACAATGCCAAAACGTAAGAGAGTATTAAATTTATTATATGACCAAAAGTCTTTAATTCGAATAGCAAAATGAGTCTTTATTCTAGCAGCAGAACTCCAACGATGACGACGACTCCACATGCAGTTGATTGGTGGCACACGTACTCCTAGAACTCCTCAAAGTCTTTAGGAACCTCTTCAAAGTTGACTTGGTTTGAGCAACAGTTTTAACAATGGTGAGTACACTTATGGTTGGTACTCAGCAAGCGTGGGGAATGTATAGTGTAAGGCTATTCATGGATAGCCTAAGGTTTAACAACATTTCAACATTTTAATTGGTTGGTCAAGTTTTATTAGCATTTACTAAGTAGAAGTTTATATCACCCACATTAAGCATGAACATAAATAAACATAATAGCAATAAATAACATCAATTTAAATCAATTTTTGATAAATTAATCATGTGAGGGTCCATGCCGCTCTTGACCGTGAGCACGGTTGTTATAACAATTTTACACTCTGCAGAGGTTGTACACTTTCACCACAAGTCGCGTAAAAGTTCAAAAGAACTTTAGACCCAATCATGTCGTGCTGACTAAGCACTTATCACACTACCTAGGTGTGACTGCATAGGGACGCTACAAGGCCTTTATAAAGATTCTCTAATAAGAAGTAGCCCGCTAAGGTTTCCGGATCATTAGCAGAGCATAAACCTCTCTCAGGACTGCGAAGCTTCCATAGAGCAGATCAGTCTGAGGGTCGTATACCCCATCTGCTGCCACCCCTCTTGCCATTTCGGTAAGATCGCTTCAAACTAGAGTCTCTAATTAATTAGCCAAGACCAGAGTCATATAGTTCTTGTGGTTGTACTATTTTTCTAGGTGGTTCTCCATGTTCCAATTAAGCATGGTGATCTTGTATTAATGAAAGGTACAACATAAGTAAATCAAGTTTAATCATTGGTTCATTAATACACCATGCCCAAATAGAGCAACTAAGCAAGAATTGCCCAACATGATATAAACTTAGGTTGATCAAGGTACAAGGGTAAAACTAGGCAAACCTTAAATAGGACCCATCATGTTTATAAACATAAAGTGCATAGCATATGTGTATTAAACATAAAAGTAAAGGGTGCTTAGGATCAACTTGTGATCAAGGACACGACTTGCCTTCCTGAACTTGCTCTTGCTGCTCAAAGTCTTCAAAGCCTTGCTCTTCGAATCCCTCGAATTGTGATCCTTCTATGCACATAAAACAAGTACATACAGGACTAAAATAAGAAAAAACATCAAATAGTAACAATAGAGCAAAACATGATCATAAAACTAATCTATGCATCAACAAGAACTCATAGGTGCAAGAATCGCTTAACATGGATTTAAAACACTAAAGATATGAGCTAAATAAGGTTCAAGGGCTTAACTGTGAGAAAACTAAACTTCCAAGGGCTAAACTTAGAGAAACCAAGGGCTAAAACCTAATTAAACATATAAACAGAATGTCTAACATGTAAAAGAGCAGATCTAGGATGACGGACGATATTTTATAAAAGAACAAGGGCTAAAATAGAAGAAAAAGGACCTAGATCTAATTACTTTTGAACTGCGGCAGGATTTAGATGCAAAAACTAGCAAAGCAGGGGCCCTTAAGTAAAAGCAATGTGGCTGACAGGGATTGACCCAAGTTGACCGGTATCTGACTTTGGTCAGATTAGATCTAAACCGCTGGTTCACGATCGGACGGCTAGCGGCAGGTCAGTTTGTATTCGAGTGTCTGGCCACCATAAGTGACGCGATCTGGCCCTGGAGGTCCCTAAGGAGCTTGCAAACACATCTAGGATGTTGAGGATCTCGATTGCGTGGGAAGGATGTGGTGGAGCTCAGCGATGCGGCTTGGTCGATGAAGCGGCGACTCCGGCGAGCTCGTGCGCGCAATACAAGACACGGGAGTGTACGAGATCTCCACCGGTAGCCTTCTTACCTCTCGCAGTGCTTCAGGCAATAATTCGATCATCGGGAAGGTAGCGGCAGCGGAGATCATGCGCAGCGACTTGGCGGCTAGGGTTCAAGCTCAAGCGGCGGCGCTTGGCTTGAAGGCAAGTGGTTGTAGGGTTTTGGTGAGGTTGGGGGGGGGGTGCTGCGGCTTGGGTTTTAGAGCTCAGGAGGTGATCCTTGGCGTGCATGCCAAGAATCAGAGGTGGGCGCGCGAGCGGCCGGGACTCGAGCTCGAGTCCGGCTTGGGTGCGATGTAGCGACGGGGATGATAGGGAGGCCCCGGCGGTCAGCAGGATGAGGCGAAAGCGTAAAGTGGCGGGATGCTTTCTACTAGCGGGTTGGTGCGAGAAGGTGGGCTGGCTACTGGGCCACTACGCTGCTGTGAAGCTGGGCCATGACAAGGAGTGGGCCAGAAGATGAAAGAAGAAAGAGAAAGAAAAACAAGATTTTCCTATTGTTTAAAAAGAAAACAAACATAATTCAAACTTGAGTTCAAACACAAATTTGAACTCAACACTCAAAGAGAAAATGCACCAGTATGAATGCAACAATAAAATCCTATGATTCAGTAACTTTTTTTTAAATAATTTAAATGCCTAATAAATTAAATGCAACCTTAGAAAGTTCTTAAGTCCTTAGACACAAGCAATTAAATTCTAGCTAATTTTAACAAATTTTATTAATTTGGGTATTACAAATCCTACCCCCCTTAAGGTGAATCTCGTCCTCAAGATTTAGATGGATTTGGAAAGAGCTGGGGAAATTCTGCCTTCAGTTCATCCTCTCCTTCCCATGTTACCTCATCCTCTGCATGGTGACTCCGCTATACCTTACACATCTTGATCACCCTGTTCCTGGTAACCCGTGCTAGAGTATCCAAGATTTTGATAAGATATTCAGTGTAGGTGAGATCATCCTGTACATTCAAATCCTCCATAGGTAACTGTTCCTTTGGAACTCTAAGACACATCTTCAACTGAGAGATATGGAACACGTCATGGACATCTAAAAGTTGATTGGGTAACTCCAATCGATAAACTACTTCTCCCATTCTCTCTAGAACTTTGAAAGGTCCAATAAAGTGAGGTGACAACTTCCCTTTGACCTTGAATCTGCGCATACCTATGATGGGTGACACTTTGAGGTACACATAATCACCTTCCTCAAAGGTCAACTCTCTCCTAGTATCAGCATAACTCTTCTATCTAGATTAAGCTATCCTCAGGTTCTCTTTGATGATATGAACTTATCTTTCAGCTTCTTGGATTATCTCTGGCCCAAATAACTGACTCTCTCCTATCTCATTCCAATACAGAGGAGTTCTACACTTCCTTCCATATAGAGCCTTAAAGGGTGCCATCTTGAGACTAGCTTGGTAGCTATTGTTGTAAGAGAACTCAGCATAGGGAAAACTCTTATCCCAACTACCTCCATGTTTTAGAGTCAAGCTCTCAACATATCCTCTAGAATCTGATTTGTCCTCTTAGTCTGTCCATTTGTCTGAGGATGATAAGCTGAGTTGAAATTCAACTTTGTATCCATGACCTCATAAAGTTTCTGCTAGAAACGAGATGTGAACTGAGTGCCTCTATCAAACACTATCTTCTTGGGCACGCCATGCAAACACACAATCCTAGATATGTACAACTCTGCTAACTTTGATCCAGTATAGGTGGTCCTCATTGGAATGAATTGAGCTACCTTGGTCAATCGATCCACTATAACCCATATTGAATCATATCCATCTCAGGTGCTAGGCAAACCAACAATGAAATCCGTACTGAATTCCTCCCACTTCCATTCAGGCACCTTCAATGGTTCAAGCAATCCAGCTGGCCTCTGATATTCAGTTTTGACCCTCTGGCATATAACACATGAGGCTACATGTGTAGTCACATCCATCTTCAACCCATACCACCAATACTTCTCCTTGAGGTCTTGGTACATCTTGGTGCTTCCATAATGGATAGAGTAGGCAGAGTCATGAGCTTCCCTCAAGATGGTGTCTCTAAGATGTTCCACATTAGGCACACAAATCCTCTTTCTGAACCATATAGTCCCCTAATCATCCTCTGTAAAGTCTGGTGCTTTCACTTCTTCCATTAGTTCCTTAATTTCCTTAATCTTTGCATCCTCTAGCTGTCTCTTTCGTATCTCCTATTCCAGAGTAGGTTTTACTTCTATAGTCACTCCCTCAACATGAGCAACTATCCCCAAGTTGAGTTTCTCAAAATCCTTCATCAACTCATTAGGCATCTGGAATGCTAGAGACATGTTAGCATGACTCTTCTGACTCAAGGCATCTGCAACAAAATTTGCTTTACTAGGGTGATAGTGAATCTCCATATCATAATCCTTGATGAGATCCAAGCAACGACGCTATCTCAGATTAAGGTCCTTATGAGTGAAGATGTACTTCAGACTCTTGTGATCAGTGTAGATCTGGCATCCAAGAATATAATGCCTCCAAATCTTCATAGCATGCACCACTGCTGCTAACTCTAGATCATGAGTATGATAATTCTGTTCATGTTTCCTCAATTGTCGGGATGCACAAACTATAACATGTACTTCTTGCATAAGAACATAGCCTAAGCCTTGTCGAGATGCATCACAATAGATATCAAAACTTTTCTGTAGATCTGGCATCACTAGCACTGGAGCTACAGTCAATCTTTTCTTCAACTCCTCAAAACTAGTTTGATAGGCTTCAATCCACTTGAATTCCTTTCCCTTGTCCAATAGTGATGTGAGAGGCTTCACTATTTTAGAGAATTTTTCAATGAACCTGCAGTAGTGTCCTACAAGTTCAAAAAAACTCTTGACTTCTGTAACTATGTGTGGTGACATCCACTTCAGAACATCCCTGACTTTGCCTAGATCCACTGCAATTCCTCCATTGGTGATGACATGACTAAGAAAAGAAACCTCCTTGAGCTAGAAATCACACGTGCTAAACTTTGCATACAATTGATTCTCCCTGAGCTTCTGAAGCACTAGCCTCAAATGTTCCTCATGCCCTTCCTCATTCTTGGAGTAGATCAGGATATCATCAATGAATACAACAACAAACTTGTCAAGATACTCCATGAATACTTTATTCATCAGATACATGAAGTAGGAAGATGCATTAGTCAACCCAATAGACATGACTATGTACTCATAGATCCCATATCTGGTGGTGAAAGCAGTCTTGGGAATATCTGAAGGCCTGATCTTCATCTAATAATAGCTAGGACATAGATCAATTTTGAAGAACACCTTGGCTCCTCTCATTTGATCAAATAAATCTTCAATGCGAGGCAATGCATACTTTTTCTTGATGGTTACCTCATTAAGTGATTTGTAATCCACACACATCCACTAAGTATCATCCTTCTTTTCTACAAAGATAACTAGTGCTCCCCATGGTGATGAACTAGGGAAAGTGAACTCCTTATTCAATAATTCCATTAATTGTTTCTTAAGCTCTTTTAATTCATCAATAGACATTCTCTATGGATGCTTAGAAATATATGCAGTACCAGGTAAAAGATCAATAACGAACTCAATATCTCGATTAGGTGGCATACCTGGTAACTCATATGGAAAAACATCTAGGTAGTCACACACCACTTTGATATCTTCAAAAGCTTTTCCATCCAACTAATTCACCATACAATCTGCTACTGATGGTAGAGTAGCCACAAATTCAATCCTTTCCCCATCAGGACTTGTAAGAAAAACTGACCTCTTAGTACACTAAATCACAACATCACAGGCTGACAACCATCCCATTCCAAGAATCACATCAATCCCACTTGATTCCAATACTATCAAAGTGGCCCAGAAGTCTCTACCCAATATTTTGACGTTAACCTTTGGACAAGAGTAGAGTGCTTTCATATTTCCCCTAGGTGAGGTAACTAACATGGGATGTTTCATGGTGCAGATGAGAAGATTGTGATTGGCCACATATTGAGAAGTAATAAAAGAATGTGATGCTTTGGAAGCAAATAAAACTGAAGCGGGGGCTGAGTTGACAAGAAACATACCAAGCACTACATTTGAAACTTCTTGAGCAGTTTCAACATTTACGTGATTCACCTTGCTTGCATGTAGTTCTGCTGTCCCTTGTTTCCCTACGGGGTCTGGCTCTCACTCCTCATCTGCTGCATCTACTGATTCTGCCTTGGGGTGTTGCTGCTCTGCACAGGGGTGTTTTGAGCATTCCTCTTGGGGTAGTTATTGGCATAGTGGCCAACTTCTCCATACTTGTAGCAAGTGTGCAAGTGTTGCCCCTAGGAGTGTTGGGAACACGGTCTTCACTGGGGTTCCTGTAGGAGTCATCTAGCAGTTCTGCTAGAAGTTGGGGCGCGGAGTCTACTGAACTGGATGCTGGAACTGATTCTGCCCAAAGTTCCCACTTGGGCCCCCAGAGCGGAGGTATGTCCCTTGTGTGGAGTTAAACAAGGATGTGTGTTGCTCACAGACTGTCCCTGGGAGATGAACTTCCTCTTCATCTCTCCCAATTCACTGCGCTTGTAAAGCCAATTGCCTTGTCTAGCAGCTTCTGAAAGGACGGAAAGATATGAGACATCAACTGGTACTAGAGTGGCCCAATCAATCCTTCTAGGAATAACTCTTGTTTCTTCTCATCATCAGCAACCTTCCTCAGGTGCATAGCGAGACAACTGGATGAACTTGTGTCTGCACTCACTCACTGTCATCTCTCCCTGCTTCAGAGAGAGGAACTCCTCCTTCATCTTCATGAGGCCAACAGGAATGTGGTGGCTCCTGAAGTTGTTCCTGAAGTCCTGCTAGGTGATGGTGTTAGTATCAGCATGTGCGATGGTGTAGGCATCTCACCAATCCATAGTAGATCCCTCAAGTAATCCTGAAGCATATATGACCTTCTCCCTATCATTGCACTGGGTGATGGTGAGCATCTTCTCCACTGCCTTCAGCCAATCATCAGCCTGAAGTGGATCAGCAGAGTGAGAAAACATCAGGAGCTTGTAGCTCATGAACTCCCGATGCTTGTCTCTTGGTGGCTGCTGCTGATTGTTGTTGTTGTTGTTGTTCATCTGATCTTGCATGGTTGCCATGGTGTTGGCCATGTTCTGGAGAAGCTAAGTCTAGGCTGCAAGAAACTGCTCCATCCCTGAAGGTATTTCTTGATTCTGCTGAGGGTCAGGGTTGGTTGTTGCTTCTCTAGTGAGGCTGTGCAGGCTGATCAACTCCTAATCCAAACCTGGTGTTCACCATTTGATTATTAGGAATATGAGATTTAGATAGTTGTATAAGGAGATAACTTAGAAATATAAAACAATATGGAGTTCAGTTAAAATAGATTTTATTTGTTCCAATAAATTAGGTGTAACTCTCAATCAGGATATCCAAAATTAGTGAAATTTTTTCAGATCCTAATATACAAAATTAGGAAACCAACCCAACTAGAATCACCCCAATCGTAGTTCTGAAACTTGAGATATTAATTAAATAATTTGACTATGCCAGGCAGTAATACCAGATTCTAATTGTTTCACAAATTCATATGTATCTCCCTATCAGAATGCCCAAACCTCATGAAACTTTTACAAATATTAAACCATTAAATTTTGGAGCTAACTCAACTAGATTCATATCAATCTAAGTTCATTAGCTCGAGTTACGATTAAAATAGTACAACTGTGTCAGAGAGCAGTGCGAACAGATTTGGCACCACCAAAACTTGCATGATGGATAGGTATTGATAGATAAAATAACAAGATTGTGCAAGATTAAGGTTGATTAATATAGAATTAAACCCAAACAAAGCAACTTTATTACTAAAAACTGATGTTGATGTGGGTATCACTCCACAACACACCACACTCATTACAAAGAACCAACTCAAGCATCTATCATAAGGACAAGCATTCCAAACACACCTTTAAGTTAAGCACACACTTAAACTAAACAACGTTCGACTCTATAGATTACATTGAATTTAAACTTAAAACTTCTAAATCCTATTAAGGAAGGTCTTCAGTGCGAGCGTCGGGTGAGTTGTAGCGAGGTCTCTTGGGAGATGGGGATAGAGGTGTGAACTCCACTTCTGGATTTGTTGGGGGATCATCTCCTTTCAGGGTGGCAGCTAGTATGTCCCTCAAGATCATCTCCTCTCAGGGTGGCGGCTAGTATGTCCCTCTCGCTTTTGAGTTCATACAACTCCTCCTAGGCCATAAAGAGCACCTTATTGGCATCATCCAAGGTTGTGTTGGTTGCAGTTAACAGCTCAAGGAGGTTGTTCAAAGAGGGGTTGTGTCCAATGAGTGGGGATATGTATGTCTTGAGTTCTCCACTTGTCCTGTAGGGAGTGTACCTGCAGCTGGTGTGCTCCAAATGGTGATGATGCTTGTGAGAGAGGACATAGAGTGCCCTCTTAGTAGCTTTAGTGATCCCAGCTTCCTTAGTATCCCTATCGGCAACATCATGGTGGATGGATATTTCCTTCCATGCGCCGTGATCATCCTCATAGAGAAACACCAACACCTCCTAGTGTGACCCATACCGGGGGTGGGTGTACTGAACGCACTTGTACACGGGCTTGAAGTCATTCCCCAGATGGTGCAGGGTCCTCCTCAGCTTGTCGGCCATGGGAACACCTTCCCCAAGATCATCACTCGACTCCAGAGTCCATTTCTCTAGTACAACATCTGGTGCAATCTCCTCCCCTCCTTGCGCTTCTTCATGGTCATGTGCTGGGGCAGGCGCTGGAGCAGGTGCTGGGGCAGGCACTGGAGCAGGCGCAGATGCTAGAGCAGGTGCTGGGTAGGTGCTGGAGTAGGTGCAGGTGCTAGCTCTTCATTGACCATCTCCACCTCTTCTGATTCCGCCTCACTCTCCACTTGTACTAGCTCCTCTTCTGAGTCTTCAGCAGGGTAGTAGTAGTAGTAGTAGTAGGCAAGGTCCTCGGGCTCCGAAGGAATGGAGCTTTTGCGGGCAGTCAGCTTGGTGTGGGCCATCTAAACATAGAGAAAATTAGATTGAATTAGAACAGATATGAAGGATTCCTTGAAGCAAGAGCAAGAAGCATAGAGTGAAAAGAATGACAAAAGCAAGATAAAGAAGCAAGTAGAGCAATAAGGGTGAGATAAAAGCAAGGATAAGTATATTAAAGCAGATTTAAAGCAAGCATTAAGTAAGAATGGCTACTAAAGCATTATAATCCTTAAATTCGACCATTTTCTAACTAGGCTAACATCCTACAGTCAGCACAGCTCTAGTAGCACTTATGTCACACCCAGTTTTAAAGGCAAAACTAGATGAATAAATTACATGTGCGCTAGGATCAAGTTTAACACATGCAACGACTTCAGTAAATACCATAGATTGTGCCAAAACATAAAGAGAATATTAAATTTATTACATGACCGAAAGTCTTGAATTCGAATAGCAAAACGAGTCTTTATTCTAGTAGTGGAACTCCAACGATGACAATGACTCCACAGGTAGTTGACTGGTGGCACACGTATGCCTAGAACTCCTCAAAGTCTTTAGGAACCTCCTCAAAGTTGACTTGGTCTGAGCAACGATTTTAGCAAGGGTGAGTACACTGGTACTCAACAAGCGTGGGGAATGTGTAGTGTAAGCCTATTTAAGGATAGGCTAAGGTTTAACAACATTTTAGCTGACACTGTGGATAACACTATGATTTTTTTGGACCATGATATTAACTAGGATACACTTATGGTAGAGGACGGTTTGTCTATCTTGCAATATGTGGATGACACTGTGATTTTTTGGACCATGATATTGAATAGGCAAAAAACATGAAGTTGCTACTATGCATGTTTGAGCAATTATCTGGTCTCAAAATAAATTTTCACAAAAGTGAAATCTTCTGCTTTGGGCAAGCTAGGGAGCATGAGCCTACGTACTCACAACTCTTTGGTTGTAAACTAGGCTCATATCCTTTTCAATATCTGGGCATTCAAATGCATTATAGAAAATTGTACAATAAGGATTGGAAAACGATTGATGAAAGATTTGAAAAAAAGGCTAAGTGGATGGAAGGTAAATTACTCTTAGTTGGTAGGCGATTGGTGTTGATAAATTCGGTTTTGTTTAGTTTACCTATGTGCATGCTCTTTTTTTTGGCCCCAAGAGGAGTCTAAAAAAATAGAGTACTACAGATCAAGGTTTTTTTTTTGGGCAAAATGATTAGCACAAGAAGAAGTACAGACTTGCTAAATGGGAATTACTATGCTAACCTAAAGATCAGGGTGGACTAGGGATCATGAATCTAGATATTCAAAATAAATTCTTGCTAAGAAAATGGCTATTTAAGTTATCAAAATAAATGCTTGCTAAGCAAATGGCTATTTAAGTTATGCAATGAAGATGGAATATGGCATGAGTTGATAAGAAATAAATACCTCAAAAATAAACCACTAGGACAAGTGTGTAAGAAACCTGGGGATTCACATTTGTGGATGGGTTTGATGGGAGTGAAAGACCACTTTATTAAATTAGGACAATTGAAGTTGAAGTCAGGAACACAGGCTCGATTTTGGAGGACATATGACTTGGAAACCAAGCGTTAAAACCACAATATCCTGACTTATATAACATTGTTCGGAAGAAACATGCCACTGTTGCTGAAGTTCTTGGCATAGTACCACTTAATATCTCATTTAGGAGATCATTAGTGGGAAATAAATTGTTGGAATGGCACAACCTAGTGGCTGGAATTGCGAACATGAATCTCCAGGATGGGAGAGATGTTTTTATCTGAGCCCTACACAAAAATGGTTCTTTATTCACTGTGCATTCAATGTATAGACATCTCATCAATAGTGGAGTTAAAGTTACACAGGAAATTCTGCAAAAAAAAGTTACCACTCAAAGATTAAAATCTTTATGTGGTATTTAAAATGGGGTCATTTTAATGAAAGACAACCTAGCTAGCAGATATTGGAATGGGAGCAAATACTGCAGTTTTTTAGTTATGCGGAAACCATTAACCATCTTATCTTTGATTGTCATTATGCCAAGTTTCTATGGAATGCTCTACATATAGTGTTTGGTATTGTTCCACCTTCAAATATAAATGATCTATTTTATCATTGGATCAAATAGGAGGGATAGAAACAAAACATAAACTTGTTGATTAGGGCAGGATCTTTATGTTGGGCAATTTGGCTCACTAGGAACGATGTTGTATTTGATAAATGCCAACTGAAAACTTTCTTGCAGGTATTGTTCAAGGGTACATACTGGCTCTGGTTCTGGGCTAAGTTGCAACAAAGTGAAGCTAACCAGGAGTTCCTAGTTCTAGTGTGTCGCACTCCGGCTCTACATTTCTTCACGTCGCATTGATGGTCATTTAATTTACAGATTGGCTATAGAGTTAGTTGTTATTCCCCTTAAACTTTATTTGTGAGTGTAGCAGGTAAGCTATCGCATGTAATAAGTGTGGACCGTGGTTGAAGCCGGAATATTCTTTCATTATCTAAAAATGGCTATGATACAATCCAAAGAGTTCCTAGCTTCCAAGTGTTTCCAAGATCCATTTAACGCCCTCTTTTGCAACATTCGAGCTGCATAAATTAACCACTACTAGATTTTAGGACTATTGGCACGGCCATTATCCCATCAACTTAAATTTCGTTGCAACAGGTAGGGGTTATTGCAACGATTTTGAGTTTTCATTGCAACTGGTTGACGTTATTGCCACCACTTGAAAATTTGTTGCAATAGGTAGGCGATATTACCACGTGTGTTTTTCGTTGCAATAATTAATTATTTTCATTGCAACATCGACGGGTTATTGATACGAAATACGCAATGTTGCAAGGCTATGACATTTTTGCAACGAATTTGTCACGTTGCCACATAGCCAAGGCAACAACGGAAAATCTGTTGCAATAGGTCGGTGTTGTCGCAACGAGTTGAAAATGGTTGCGAGTTGCTGAACAAATTGCCACAGTTTTTTTGCGTTGTTATAATTTTTTTTTGCTTTGCAATATGTAAGGGTTATTGCCACGAAATACGTAATGTTGCAAGTAGGAAGCAATATTGCAACGAATTTGTTATGTTGCCACATAGCCCATGGCAACAACAAGAAATTTGTTGCAATAGATAGGTGTTGTCGCCACGAGTTGAAAAATGGTTGCGAGTTTTACTTAATGGAAAAATTAAAAGATGCGCAATGAGGGAATCGAACCAGGGTCTCCAGAGTTTGGACTCGAGCACCTCACCACCACGCTATGCAATAGTTGGGTGATGGATAGGAGCCGAACTAAAAGAAATAAATTCTATGTTAGTTACAGAAATCAATTCTATGAAAATTCGTTGCAATAGGTAGGCAATGTTGCAAAGCTTTGATAGTTATTCCAGTAACCTCATTCAATCGGTAATTTAATACTGTAAATGTATTTATCAGCTAGACCAATAGATTGATCAATTGTAACATGACAAATGGGGATCATAGCAAAGACATTGATCAAAATGAGGCTTATCAAGCAACGTTTTTCCACCATGCACACAGGCAGTCCAAAAGAACATGACAGATGGGGATCATAGCACTAGAGGTTATGTTACAGACGAAACTAAACACTTTGTGAACCAAGACCTACTTAATGTCTACCTTCTTCTTGCCAAGCCTCTTAACTGCTGCAACTAATGTTTTTGCCTTCTCTTTAGTTATATCAAGCTTCTTGGCAAGGTCATGGTGCTCCCGCACCACTTTGTTGTACTTTTCGTTAGCATGATTCGCGTACTTCTTGAAACCAGATTTCAACTCATCGAAATCAGTCTACAATACATTAAACAGTTAAATAAAATCAGTCTGCAATACATTCTGACATTCAATGTTCAGATTATTTTAATGTTCAATGATTAATGTTTCAGGGGTTTATGCATGACTAACATTCTGACATAGATACATAGATAAAAACATAGACATTCCCCTGTTCACATTCCTATCATGTTCAATGATCAATGTTGAATTAGTCTCCCAAATATTGGCTAAATGTTCAATGGTTCAGGGGTCAACGTGCAATACATAGCTACATAGATAAATGTTCAATGGTTCAATGACTATCTTAACCATCTTTGAATTGTATAAAAATGAGGGATACATAGATAAAAACATATAAGAAAGTAAGAACATTATGATTTCATCGATGCACTGGTTGCACATGTGGTCAATATCGTCATCCTTCTCTGTGTCGGACTTAGTTACGTAGTCGGAGTCGGCAGTTATCTTCACCTGAAAAGATTTCCCTAGGGTAAACTCCCTCAAAACTGACCGCGTGGTAGGCCGCCTGTTGACGCCGCTGTGTAATTGTTGACGACGTGAGGAAGAAGCGTCGCCACAGCAGCCCCGACCTCCCTCGGTGTGGGCCTTCGACGGCGTCTCCAACTTTATGACCTTGTTGCCCCGAGCAAAACGACCCCTAGCGTCGCGATGGTACTCCCTCATTGACCCGGGCGGTGCGGATGGGGAGCGGCGGGGACTTGGGAGGGGACCGGATCTAGGGGGAGGTGTGCAGATCTTGGTGGAGGATGATTGGAGGAGGATGGGGAGGAGGTCTAGGCTCGACGAGAGGAGGCGGACTGGACGAGGACGGGAGGGGAGGCGTCGGAGGAAAAAACGGTTGGGTTGGGCTTTAGTTTTTTCGTGGCTAAGGGCTTTGCTTTATCTTATTACCCTGGTCATTGCATTCTGTTGACGCTAGATTTTGACACGTATGGAATCGGCGTCAAAAAGGGGGAAAGGATTAGCCGATGCGGCAAGTTGAAGAAGTCACGATTGGGAATCGGCCGATTTGGTGCTACAGTTGGAGATCGTCCGATTGGCGCTGCAGTGTTTTGGCGGACGGAGTTGGTAGGAATCGGCCGATTGAGAGGCTGGAGCAATTGGGCTAATATGGGCTTAAAGTGAGTCGTAAAAGAGAAGATGAGGGGGGATCGGCCCACACGAGTGCAACAACCAACTCCGATACGAGTTGTACTTATAAATATTTGTTTTCGTTTAAAATTAGAGATAGATCCTAGTCGGTTAAGAAGTTAGTTGTAACAGGCTATAAATAGCCACCTTTAGAGATCTGTAAAAAACACATCAAATCAATAAAACAATCTATTATTCCCTCGTACTTTACTTTCAAGTTGGCAACTTCGCCAATACTTTTCTTCTTTCACGAGTTCGTGCAGGTTGGCAGGGCTGCATCGACACAATCTCCGGCCGATTCTGTAAGTTCCGTTTATCGAGTAATATCTAAGCTTTAATTTTGGGCGCATCGCTGTTGTTTCGTTTAGATTTATTCACTAGTTATCGATATTTACTAGAATTCTAGGTTTTACCTGTTGTTCTAGTTTTATCACCGGTTATCCAGCTTGAGATTAGAACTTTCAGCTTATTTTTGTTTTCATCTATTACTTTTGCGTAGCCAATTAGATCTATTTCAAGTGTTGCTCCTATAGCATTATTTAGTTTACTCCAGTAGTTTTCTTCATAACCACTGCCCAGTTGTCAGCTGTACCATAGCCGATTACCCTGTTATAGCAAATCGGCCGATTCGCTGATACGCTTCCTCGAGATCGGAACCTTAGCCGATCGTAACCCCTGGAATCTGACAAGTTTTCTCCTTGCCAATCAACAGGTCAGATTGGCTGGCACGCCGCGCGAAACGACCAGGGCAATAGGAAGGTTCAAGATTTCACAAAGAGATGATGCGATGACACGAAAATCATTGGCGATGCCCGTTCTTCATCCATTGCTGGGAAAATAACCTCAGGTTGCCATCGGCCGACAATTGCCCAGAATGCAACGGTCCATATCGCAACAGCCACCCGTTCAGAAGGTCTCGCTCCAGAGACAGAAGGTCAGAGCCAATCAGCAGAAACTGGTGCGAGCAAGAGGATCGGCACCTTTTATTGTGTGATCGGCTGGGGGGCAGGAGTGACCGATATGATCAGCCAAGGGACAGACGCGAGCGATACGATAGGCCAGGGGGCAGGACCGACCAGCACGACCGACCAGGGGACAGAGTCAGCGCACACGATCGGCTAGAAGAGATGGCCGATGCTCGGGTATCAGATGAAAATCCCTTGGGACAGGAGCCAGAATGGGAGCGCACCAAACCGTCGGCCAAACCAGTGAACCCCAGGTGGTGCCCTAATGGATTGACCAAATCCCAAAAAAGAAGGATCCAGCGTCTGCGCCAATGGGAGCAGCAGGAGGAAGAGCAGCGACAGATAATGGATAATAAGAACGATAGGTCTCGAGTTTGGCGCCCCAAAAGAAACGACAGGGAAGGCGACGACAACCAGGAATCGGCAGAGCTGATGTCAGCATGGTTTTCATCTTGCCGATGGAGTTCATGGCTCCCGCCGACCGATATGACATGTCAGAGATGGAGGAACAGATGTCACAATTGGCCTTGGAGCCAATGACGGCCACTTTTGAGAAACCCGAAGACGAAAAACGGCAGCACCTCAAGGCGCTGTTCGTCAAAGGACATGTCAACGGCCGACCTGTCACCAGACTACTAGTAGATGGAGGCGCTGCAGTCAACATCATGGCATACGCCATGTTCCAGAAATTGGGTAAAAGCGACGAAGATCTGACCAAGACGGACATGATGCTCAAGGACTTCGAAGGCAACGTGTCTCTCGCCCGCGACGCACTCTGCGTCGACCTCACCATCGGCAGTAAGACCCTTCCCACCACTTTCTTTATTATTAATGGCAAAGGGTCCTACAATATGTTACTCGGTCGCGACCGGATACACGCAAATTGCTGCGTCCCAACTACAATGCATCAATGCCTCGTACAATGGGTCGGCAACAACATCAAAATAGTCACCGCCGATTCCGCCTACAGCGTTGCTACCGCCGACGCGCAACAATGGAGCTGTGAGCACATCAAGTGCATATCCGAGAGGACTTGGGACACCGATTTCCTGAAAGTGTCCGATTTTGGCCTACAGCCGATCCGAGCAGTCGGCTCTGAAGATCCAGATTAAATGGATCAATTCGTTCGAGAAGACGGGAAGCTGGGGCACGGGTTTACATCGGCCGATTCATTAGAAATGATAGATTTAGGTGATGGCACCAAGCCAAGGCCGACGTACATTAGTGCTAACCTGGATCCAGAATACAAATGTAAATTGAAAAATTTATTGAAAGAGTTTAAAGATTGTTTTGCTTGGGAATATCATGAGATGCCTGGTCTGGACCGGTCCATTGTTGAGCACCGGTTGCCCATAAAGCCGGGATATCGGCCGTATCAGCAACCCGCACGACGGTGCAATCCTAAAATTCTACCTGATATAAGGCCGAGATTACAAGGCTGATTGAAGCAAAATTTATTCGGCAGTGCCGTTATGCCGAGTGGATCTCCAATATTGTGCCTGTATACAAGAAGAACGGAAAGCTGTGCGTGTGCATTGACTTCAGGAACCTTAATCAGGCTACACCGATGGACGGGTATCCGATGCCGACAGCCGATGTGTTAATAGATGCTGCCGCAGGTCATAAAGTCATTAGTTTTATGGATGGAAACGCCAGGTACAATCAAATGTTAATGGCCGAAGAAGACATTTCGAAGATGGTTTTCAGATGCCCAGGCTACCTCGGTTTGTTCGAGTGGGTAGTAATGACCTTTGGGTTGAAGAACGCCGGCGCTACATATCAACGGGCCATGAATTATATATTTCACAAGCTTATCGGCGTACTGGTGGAGATTTACATCGACGATGTCATGGTCAAGTCAAAAGGACACCAGGAGCATCTGGCCGATTTGCAGGAAGTGTTGGAATGCACGAGGAAGCATGGGTTGAAAATGAACCCAAACAAGTGTGCTTTCGGCGTATCCGCCGAACAGTTTTTGGGATTTATGGTTCATGAGCGTGGAATAGAGGTCAACCGGAAAATAATAGCGGCTATCAATAAAGTCGTGGCCCCACAGAATAAGACAGTTGCAGTCCTTAATCGGCAAAGTCAATTTCATCAGAAGATTCATATCCAACCTGTCCGGGCGCATTCAAGCTTTCACGCCATTACTGAAGTTGAAACCCGACCAAGAGTTCATATGGGGAGAAGAACAACGCAAGGCACTGTAAGACATCAAGCAATACCTGGTCTCGCCACCCGTATTGGCCCCACCACAGGCGGATGAGCCATTCAAGCTATACTTATCGGCCGATGAACGAGCTATTGGATCGGCGCTGGTACATGAGTTCGAAGGGAAGGAACGAGTAATATATTATGTCAGCAGAAGACTTCTGGATGCCGAAACGAGATATTCCCCAGTAGAGCGATTGTGCCTGTGTCTTTACTTCTCATGCACCAAACTCAAACACTACCTGTTATCGGCGGAGTGCATAGTTGTATGCAAAGATGACGTGGTGAAATACATGCTATCGTTGCCGATTTTGAAAGTGCGGATTGGAAAATGGATCTTGGCTTTGTCAGACTTTGATTTAAAATATGAATCGGCCAAAGCCGTCAAGGGTCAAGTCATGGCTGACTTCGTCGCCCAGCATTGCAGACCAGAAGTCGCGGTCATGGAGCTGGTTCCGTGGACTCTATATTTTGATGGTTCATCATGTGGGGCCGGGTCAGGAATCGGCATCATTCTCATATCGTCTCGGGGGGCAAGTTATGATTTCTCTCTGCTGATAGAAGCATCAGCTACTAATAATCAGGCGGAATACCGGGCTGTCCTAAAAGGGATACAATTATTAAGAGAGATCAAGGCCGACGCTGTGGAAATTTTCGAGGATTCCATGCTCATTGTGGACCAATTAACAGGAAGGTCCGAGTGCAAAGATGATGTTTTGAGAATTTATTACGAAGATTGCCTCCAGCTTTTGAAGGAATTCAAGTCCGCGGTTATTGAGCATATTCCCAGAAACTATAACGAGGAGGCCAATAGGCTTGCCCAACACGCATCCGGGTATCGGCCGATTCAAGGCGCCATGACTCTGAACTTGCGACCGACGATTGGTGAAAAGAGATTGCTGATTACTTGAAAGATCCGTCCAAGAAAGTGGATCGGCGTGTGCGTTTTCAAGCCACGAATTATGTATTACTAGAAGATGATTTGTTCTACCGAACGATTGATGGGGTGCTGCTCAAATGCCTGGGGACAGAGGAGGCAAAAATCCTGATGGGAGAAATCCACGAAGGCGTGTGCGGAGCTCACCAATCGGCTCATAAAATGAAGTGGATGATTAGGAATAATGGATATTATTGGCCGACAATCCTTGAGGATTGTTTCAAATATTATAAAGAGTGTCAAGCCTGTCAGAAATATGGAAACGTGCAGCGCGTGACCGCATCGGCCATGAACCCGATAATCAAGCCGTGGCCATTCAGAGGTTGGGGAATAGATCTCATCGGACAAATTTATCCTCCATCAAGTAAGGGGCATAAGTTCATCTTAGTAGCCACGGACTATTTCACCAAATGGGTAGAGGCGATTTCATTAAAGGCCATAACATCGGCCGCTATGGTCGATTTCGTGAGAGACCACATTGTCTACCGCTTCAGCATCCCTCAAACTATCACAACCGATCAGGGGATGATGTTCACTTCAGGAGAGTTCGAGGAATTCACTGCCGATATGGGGATCAAGTTGCTAAATTCTTCTCCATATTATGCTCAAGCTAATGGCCAGGCCGAGTCTTCCAATAAGGGGATAATTAAGTTGATCAAAAGGAAGATTGAGGAACAGCCTAAAAAGTGGCACTTATGTCTGACCGAAGCTTTATGGGCGTACAGGATGGCCTCCCACGGGGCTACCAAGATATCCCCTTATCAACTAGTGTATGGTCACGAAGCAGTGTTGCCATGGGAGTTGAGAACAGGGTCAAGACGTACGTCGCTTTAGGATCAGTTGGCAGCCGATGATTACTCCTCGCTCATGAAAAGGGAACTCGACGATTTGGTAGGTCAACGTTTGAGGGCCTTGATGAGCATTGAGGATAATAAGAAGAAGCTGGCCAGGTGGTATGACAAGAAAGTTAAAGTCAAGCAATTCTCCCAAGGGGATCTGGTATGGAAGTTGGTGCTGCCGATTGGGTCTAAAGATCCTAAGTTCGGTAAATGGTCTCCCACTTGGGAAGGGCCATATAGAATCGGCCGATGCGCTACGCGAAATGCATACATTATGGAGACAATCGAAGGAGAAAAAATTACAAGGGCCTTGAATGGGAGGTACTTGAAAAGATATTATCCCAGTATATGGGTCGATGCATAAAATGGTTGCGGAGTATGACAGGATAGAATGGCTAGTTCCTGGATAATCATATAGCCAATGTGAAGAATGAAATCGCCTTGAGGAGAAAAGTAATCGTTCATGCTGGCTGATTTATCATTCGGTACGGACGATAAGGTACATGGCCGACATGGCACAAGTCGCCCTTAGAACAAAAATACTCAACCACGCTTCTTCTTCAGTTCCCTCTCAATCTGACCTAATTCTGTCAGGAGACGGGTGCTTCTTTCTTCCACATCTTTCATCGTGGCTTCTGCTTCAACCTGGTGAGGAAGAGGGTGGCTTCGATCCAGCACTAGGCGAGATGTTCCTACCACGGTGTCTTCGAGGGCGACTAGATGGGGGAGTGGGTGGCTCTTGTTGACTGGCGGCCGCCTATAACAGTTGTCGTCGATGTGATCCCAGATCCGCTAACGTCGGTAGGGATATGATCTCTAAGTTCTTCATGATGGAACCTGATCAAGTCCTGGTCTTCCTGCGACAGCGGTTCGTCAGAGTGCATGAGTTCGACCGCTCGTTCGAGTTTGGGGCTAAGGCATCTCGGAAAAGAATAACACATAACCGCCTAATGTCAGATTAGTTAAAAGATCCTACCGGAGAAGGAAAGACAAAGACAGATCTCGTACCTAGTTGACGGAAGGGGAAGAAAAGGAGGAGGATGAAGAGGACATCTTGGCGAGTATCCTGATGGAACAAATAACCAGTAGGAGAGAGGATGAGCGAGGCGAGTGCCCTTGAAGGTAGTACCGGGGGTGGTACTTATAGGAAGAGAAGAAGCGAAAGTTTGGTAAGGCGCGTCCCATTAGAGTAAAAAAGGTAATAAATGAAAGGCCGCCGCGAAGGACGGGTCAAGATTGAGTTTGGGCGTCAAATGGTCAGGGACATTAATGTTCTTACAAAACAGCCAGTACTTTTACAGTTCATCCCAGAAGGGCATTAATGGTCGCAATCGCTCGTCGCCTAATTTGATCGGCCGAGTCTAAAACCTGCTGGTCGTCGTCCGTCGATCCTGGGACTTCTGGCATATGGCGATGAAGTCTGAGGGCCTTGTGGGCCAAGTGCTGCCTCTCCTGCTTCAGATCGGCGATGACGGAGGGAAGATCTTGAAGTTTCTGCTCTTCGATGGCTATCTCCTTGGTCACCTGCTCCATCTCCTTGGCGATTTCCGCCCTTCGGCGCTTGAGGCGATCTATAGTGCCGACAATACCGAAGCGGGAGTTCTCAAGGAAATGGATCCGATGGTGTACCTCTTGGGCCTGGTGCTTGTACGAATCTTCCTCCTCACGAGTTTTGGCCAGCTTGGCGCGATCGGCCATATGACACAGAGCCCTAAACACTAGGATCCGCATCAATTCAATGTATGCGGTGGGCGCTAGGGCTTCTTCCACCTCTTCTGGGACTCGGCCACTGACGTCACTGAAGAGCTGCTGAATCGGCGAAGCGTCCTCCACCAATCAGCTGATGTCTTCTTGAAGAAGGGTCCGTATGCTCTCGAGCTTGGTGTGGACATCATCAGGGATCGAGCTCAAGGTAACTTGGTGAGAAGCGACCTTCTCGTCATCGAAGAGGGCAACCGCAAATGAAAAGAGGCTATTATTGGGAGTGTCCTGTTCCTACAAAAGAATAAGTGTAAGGAAAATAAGTTAGCCGACGGTGATAGCGAATCGGCTGATTTAGATAATAGACTTCTTACTTCTTTGAAGCGGATTTCCTCTACTTGCGCCTGCGGGAGTGCTGCCCTCAGTTCAAGAGCTGATGCAACTGGTTCATCGGAGGAGGAGGATTCGATGATTATTGGTGTCCTTCTTGGACCGGCCTCTTGGAAAGCCTCTCTGGCTGATGGTTGTTCGGAAGGCACAATTAACGTGCCGATGACCTACACCAAGAGTGATCAGGCCATTACTTTTGCAAAGAATTAAGTTAAGAGACCCTATACCTCAGTGGGAGGAAGTACTGGTGCTCCGGTTTCTGCCTGGGGCGTTGCCGAGTGCTGTGGAGCTTCCGGGGCAATTTGTGCGGCCTGATATAAGGAAGGAGTCAGCATCGGGAGAATAATCAGGAAGACTTAAAAACAAGTTTACCTGAATGGCTTCTAGCAGCAGTTATGCAGCGGCCACCCCGGCTTCTGTAGCAGCTTGGGGGTCAACTTCCTCGATTACCGGGAGAATCGACGCAACCAAAGATTCCGCCGATGCAGCCGCAAGTGGATCGGCCAATTCCGTGTGAGCACGCACTCGGCGGCTTGTCTTCTTTATGATTTTCTTTGGCGGGTGCTTCAATCGGCCGGTGATGTCGTCAACGGAGGGGGCATGGTAACCGATAAGGGGGAACTCCATGTACGGACAACAATCTTCTATCGGCCGACCGCTCCGGCTGCATCTTGGGGGGACTCGACTCTCAGACTGAAAGGGAAAAATAAGAGTTAGTGGTATAAAAAGAGAAAAAAGGGCGTCAAAATCGGCTGAGGAAGAAATGATACCTCTGCATTCGGATCTGTGTTGTCGGGATCCAGGATGTTGCAGTATATCGCCGGAGAAGCACAGAAGAGATGTTGTTTCCATTCTGCCCACCATAGCTTGAACTGTTTGACAGCAAAAGGGGCCACTATCCAATTGGTCAAATCGATGGTGCTGGAGTCAGGAACTCGGTCGTACAGCCGACTGTAATCGAGACCTTTGGTGAGCTCGTCTCGGAATTTTGCACGGCCGGTGAAGAAGGCATAAATTGGCAGCTGACCCAAGCCGAATTGACGCGCCGCGACAGATGGATTATAAAATTCATAAGTAGGGGCGTTCTTCCCCGAGAAGAAATTTGCCGGTAAGATCCCTGGCTTGATCAGTTCATCTGTGAGGTCGTCATCAAAAGTGTTGGTCGTTGAGTCAAAGCAAGGGGGAAGCTCGAAGAGTGGTTCCGATCTCTGGTACGGGAACCAGCTAGTTGTCTCCTCGCTGAAGCCGTTGTAGAAGCATCTAAAGTATTCGGCTACCTTGGTGGCGGAGTATTGGCAACCAGAGAAAGCCGATGCTGCTTCACCGAAGGAGGTACACCGACACCGTACGGTGGGATTTTTTGCCGATTCGATGTTGGGAAAATTCATGTGCTCCACCCGCTGCTGTGAGATCTTGCTCATGTACAGATTGAGCCATAGGTTGATGAACCACCAGGGGCCACCTGGATTTCCGATCGGCTCTCCTTTGGATAACTTGACGCCGATCTGATGCAGCATATGATAGGTTGATCCTAGCAGATGTTTCCCGAGAGGAACAGAAGCTCCTATCGATAATGCTTCGGCCAGAACTTGTGTGTTGGAAGATGGATTAGTTGCTCTGCCATAGAGGAGGTGTTTCTCCAGCCACATCATCAAGAAGGCCGCGTACTCCCTCTCTGTGACTGTCCCGGTCCTCTTGTTGCTCTTAATAAATCCTTTCCACCCGCCGATTCCTTTTGTTTCTAGCCGATGGGTTGGCTTGACCAAGTAATGGAAAGGGGTGTCAGGAGAAGAGATTTCAAGGCCGGTCAACATTAGGACATCGGCCAAAGTGGGATTCATGGGCCCGTGTCCGAAAAGAAACGCGTTGAGAGCGTCGGACCAAAAATAGGAAACTGCTATCACTAAGGGCTCATTCCTTTCCATCTGGGATAAGGACAAGTCGATACATTGGCCCATTTTTCGCTCATTCCATTGAACTCTTTTAGAATTGGCTATCCTTTGATACCACTCTTTCCAGCTTGGGGTTTCATTCGGCCATGATCTGAAAGTGCCTGACCAATGATCTAAGTCCATGGTCGACTGCTTAAATGGAATTCTATGGGTTTCCAAGTTGATTAGATCAGTTGGATCTGGGTTTTCCATAGGACCGAGGCAGATGAGACCAGGGGTTTCGGTAAGATGAATAGTGATTTGGTGCCTAACCGCCTAAAAAGGGTAAAAAGGAGAGAAGTAAGAATGGATCTAAAACAGATGCCTGGGCGGTGAAAAGTAAAAGGAAAGGCTCCGGTAAATACCTCCATGATGAAGCTCATCGTGGTCGGCGGAATCACTGGTGGAGCTACAGTCGCCGAGGCCGTCGGTGGGACCTCTGTCGTTGATGAAGCTCCTGCTGCCGCCGATGGAGCCGTCGCCGCCGCTGCTGGAGCTACTGCCGGGGTCTCTGATGCTGGTGGAGCTCCTGATGGTGTCACCATTGGGGAGATGGTGTGGAATGCGGATGAAAAGAAGTCGCCGGAGGAGGAGATCGGAAGCTGAAGGAGCGCCGGGGGAAGAAGGAAACCAGTGCGCCAAAGAAGGAAGATGTGGGCTTGCGAAAAAGAAAGTGTGGGACGTGCTGGTATTTAAGGACGGTCCGAGAAGGGGTAAAGGCGGGATTTTTACCACGCCGTCTACACGATTTTCGGGGGAGTGGTTGTCCCAGGCGTCCGTTTTGAAAAGATTGCAATCATCAGGCAGAAGACCGCGAAACGGAAAGATATTTTTAATGCGTTTCTTTTGGAAAGGAAGTTGAAAAGAATTTTGAAGTAAAGATTATGTTTTACTCCGAAACTGGGGGGCATGTGTTGACACCAGATTTTGACACGTATGGAATCGGCGTCAAAAAGGGGGAAAGGATTAGCCGATGCGGCAAGTTGAAGAAGTCATGATTGGGAATCGGCCGATTTGGTGCTACAGTTGGAGATCGGCCGATTGGCGCTGCAGTGTTATGGCGGACGGAGTTGGTAGTAATCGGCTGATTGAGAGGCTGGAGCAATTGGGCCAATATGGGCTTAAAGTGAGTCGCAAAAGAGAAGATGAGGGGGGATTGGCCCACAGGAGTGCAACAACCAACTCCGATACGAGTTGTACTTGTAAATATTTGTTTTCGTTTAAAATTAGAGATAGATCCTAGTCGGTTAAGAAGTTGGTTGTAACAGGCTATAAATAGCCACCTTTAGAGATCTGTAAACAACACATCAAATCAATACAACAATCTATTATTCCCTCGTACTTTACTTTCAAGTCGGCGACTTCGCCAATACTTTTCTTCTTTCATGAGTTCGTACGGGTTGGCAGGGCTACATCGACACGATCTCCGGCCGATTCTGTAAGTTCTGTTTATCGAGTAATATCTAAGATTTAACTTCGGGCGCATCACTGTAGTTTCGTTTAGATTTATTTACTAGTTATTGATATTTACTAGAATTCTAGGTTTTACCTGTTGTTCTAGTTTTATCACCGGTTATCCAGCTTGAGATTAGAACTTTCGGCTTATTTTTGTTTTCATCTATTACTTTATTGTAGCCGATTAGATCTATTTCAAGTGTTTCTCCTGTAGTGTTATTTAGTTTACTCTAGTAGTTTTCTTCATAACCGCTGCCTAGTTGTCGGCTATACCATAGCCGATTACCCTGTTATAGCAAATCGGCCGATTCGCTGATACGCTTCCTCGAGATCGGAACCTTAGCCGATCGTAACTCCTGGAATTTGACACGTTTTCTCCTTGCCAATCAACAGGTCAGATTGGCTGGCACGCCGCGCGAAACGCACCAGGGCGATTACCCGAACAGAGCTAAGCAGATTCTCCCGGGTCGTGTGTCCGACGCTGAGAGTCAATTGGCTGACTTTTAGCGCCAACACATTCGTGCCTATTATTTGGCATTGCTACCCTTGTCGTTGCCCTAGGGTAATTACAGGGCGGCGACGGCAACAGGGTCTGGTTGCGGTGGCAGCAGGGCGGTGACGGCCGAACGTCGGATGACGTGGAGGTAATAATATATAGATGGAGAAAGGAGGGAGTTATTAGCGTACTGATATGAGCAACTAACTGTATATGCAAGAGATTAATGTCGCATAATGATGATCGGAGTTGGATGCGGCTGCCACAAGGATCAGATCAGTGGCAAAAAGAATTGAAGAAATTTATGGAGACTAGATTCGCAGGCACTTGTAAAGGAGATACGTCACCATGTCCATGTACAAGATGTCGTTCCATGTCATACAGCAGTTGAGGAAATTAGAAATCATTTGCTTTTTAGGGGATTTTCTGAATGTTTCATCCAAGGGGAAGGAGAAGAAAAGAATTCATATGCGAGCATCACTGAAGGAGTTGGCAATGATGGTGAATCAGGGGATGGTCCGTCTATGAATGATTTGGTTTCCTCACTAATCAGTCGTGCAATACATGGAGAAATCCAAACTGAAGAACCAAATGAAAGCGCTAAGAAATTCTTTAAGTTATTAACTGAGGCACGGAAAGAACTATATCCAGGTTGCAAGGAGGCTACTAAGGTCTCATTCATTGTCAGGCTATTTCAGATTAAGTGCATGTTTGGTCTCAGTAACAGTGCTCTAGAGGCTGTGCTTCAGCTATTCTCGCTTGTGCTCCCTGAAGGTCATTGTGTTCCAGATAGTTTGGATAAAGTGCAAAGGGTAGTATGTGATCTTGGGCTGGACTACAAAAAGATGCATGCATGTATCAATGATTGTGTTTTATTTATAAAACAATATGCTGACTTGGATAAATGTCCAACATGTGGAGAGACTAGATGGAAACCTGTTGGTTCAAGTGAGACGGAGGAAGCTAGTGGTGATGCTGCACCTAAGAAGCGTGTTCCACAGAAAATCCTAAGGTATTTTCCAGTGACCCCTCGTCTGCAAAGGTTATACATGAGAGCGACCACATCTGAATATATGCGTTGGCATAAGGAGGGACTTGTTCAAGATGGAAAAATGCGGCACCCTGCTAACTCCATGGCATGGAAACACGTGGATGAAATTTATAAGGAATTTGCTTTGGATCCTCGTAATGTTAGGATGGGTCTTGCATCTGATGGTTTCAATCCATTTGGGATGTTGAACGTGACATACACTACATGGCCTATGATCCTAATCCCTTACAATTTGCCTCCTTGGTTGTGTTTGAAACAACCGTTCTGGATGATGTCAATGTTGATACCGAGGCCAAAATCTCCAGGAAATAACATTGATATGTATTTGCAGCCCCTTATTGATGAGCTCAAAGATCTTTGGCTCAACGGTGTTCAGATATGGGATGCAAAGGTAAAGAAGAATTTCACTCTGTGTGTTGTTCTACTTTGGACAATTAATGACTTCCCAGCATACGGCATGCTATCTGGTTGGAGCACAAAAGGCAAGTTTGCATGTCCATACTGCCACAAGGATACTGACTATTTATGGCTGAAATTTGGTTCAAAGCATTGCTACATGGGTCATCGCCGCTTTTTACCAATGGATCACAGGTGGCGCCGCAACAAGATTAGCTTTAACAACTAGGTGGAAACGAGAGAGCCTCCAGTGCCACTGGATGGGGAAGGTGTGCTGAAACAGTATGAAAGCTTTGAGCAAGTGACGTTTGGGAACACGACTAAAAAGAGGAAGCAGCGTGAAGAGGACACTAGATGGCACAATTGGAGGAAGAAGAGTATTTTTTTTGAACTGTCTTACTGGGAAAAGTTGCTTGTAAGGCATAATTTGGATGTGATGCACATTGAAAAAATATGTGAGAGCATACTGGGAACCTTGCTTGACATGGCAGGAAAATCCAAGGATAGCGAGAAGGCTCGTCTGGACATGCAACATTTGGGCATGAGGAAGGATCAACATCCTTTGGTGATGAATGACAAATACGCTTTGCCTCTAGCGTTGTATTTCAGAAACTATTACCCATTGTGGTTCGTCACATACTGCCACAAGAGGTTGTTAAATGACTGATTGAGCTTAGTAGGTTCTTCAAGGCAATATGTTTTAAGGAGTTGAGCACCGAAGAGTTAGAAAAATTGAACATTTCGATTAGAGAGACTCTTTGTCGTATGGAGATGATCTTCCCACCAGCTTTTTTTGATATCATGATGCATTTGCCAGTTCATCTTGCTGAAGAGGCTAAACTAGGAGGACCTGTATGCTATAGATGGATGTATCCAATAGAGAGGTATCTATGTACGTTGAAAGGCTATGTGCAGAACAAAGCCTATCCTGAAGGTTCAATAGCAGAGGGATATATACTAGAGGAGTGCATGATTTTTTGCTCTCGCTTTTTGGATGATGTGGACACAAAGATTAATCGTCTAGAGCGTCATGAAAGGGCTGCAGTGAATGAACCACCAGCAGGTTTAAGCATATTCAACAACATTGATTATACTAAGAAAGGATTTGCAATTGAGCAACTTACTAGGCTAGATATGCAGCGAATGAGGTACTGGATATTAACAAATTGTGATGAGGTTATTCCATGGGCCAAGTAAGTAGTAACTTTAATTTACTTACATTGGAGTATGCACATACATGTTTTTTTGTTGACTTTGTATTCCCCCCTTTTTGCCCGTTACTGTAGTATGCATAAGGATTTACTCAGAAAACAGTGTGTCCAGAATGTTGAACAACGTCATACAGAACAATTTGTAGGCTGGTTCGAGCGTAAGGTGAAGTACAATTTTCTCACAGGTTTTATTGCTTTTAGTGCTCATGTACTTATACATTGTTCTTTTATACTTCTTGCAGATGAACATACTTTATGTAGAAAGAAAAACAAGTGATACCATGCATGCACTTTCTCAGGGACCAGACCATCGGGCACGTGTTTTCAATAGGTGCTTCATCAATGGATTTCTGTTCAGAACTGCTCATGTAGAGAAGAATCTGACTACACAAAATTTTGGTGTTGTTGTGAATGGTGATCCTACTACTGGCAACATTGACTGGTATGGTGTGGTCAAAAAAATTTACGCACTAGATTTCCTGACACAAAAGGAAGTCATCCTGTTTCAATGTGACTGGTACGATGTGCCTGCTGCCAGTAGGAGGAAAGGTAGAGGATTCAACAAGAATCAATATGGTATTATAGATATCGATACAACTCGATTGCGATATTTAATTGAACCTTACATTTTTGGGACACAGGCTCAGCAAGTGTTTTATGTGAAAGGTTCAAAGAAACAAGATTGGAGCACTGTTATTAGAATGAACCCCAGAAATGTGTTCTTCATGCCCGAGTTAGAAAACCCGAAAGAAATTGATGTTGATTCACTCGGTGTCGGAGTCGGAGATATGATCGAATCGGGCACACATGAAGATTTGACAAACTGGACTAGGACTGGCGTTGAAGGTGTCATCGGTGACGCATTTGTTATTGAAAAGTCTCTTGCTGAGTCTGTACCCAAACCAACAACTATTGACTTAGCAAATGAAGATGAAGAAGACGACACGGACGACTACATCGATGCTGGATACATTGCGCCTGTGAATTCTACTATGGACGGAGCGGAAGATGTATTTTTTGTTTAATTGTCATAATTTGTAGTTCTTTGCAATTAACGGTGAATCTGATAATATAATAAACTGAAGATTTGGGATATGGCGACTTACCCGTTCCTCGCTAGCTGGCGACCTACCCGTTGACCGGAAGGCGGCGTCAGATCCCAAGTTCATCGGAAGGCGTCACTTGATCTCGGTGCGGTGGAAGAGCGGCGGCTAGCGCAGGAGCTCGGGGTGGAGCGATTTGGGGCCTTATGTGGGAAGAAGCGAGCGAGATGGGGGAACGGGGAAGAATTCGTAATGGGCCAGCCCACATACAAAATCTGTTGCGCCAGAGTTCATGGCCACAATTTTTAGTACCACCTCGCTCACGAAGAAGCTCCTTGCCATACTTAAAAAGGGAGGTGCACAAGCACCAACGAAATCCTCTGACTTACCATCTAATACGCCACCTGATTCGCTACCTGACTGCTTGCTCTTGGTGGGCTCGGTTGGGCTCCCTCCGTGGTTGAGCCTTCTATTGGGCTCCCTATGAGGCTGAGCCTCATCGGGCCCCCTTTGGCAGTGGTCCTTTTTTTTACTTTTCATTTTTTTACTACATATATTGTGCATTTTTTTTAGATTAACAAACATTGTAGAACCTACCAAATTCCCAATAATTTTAGTTAAGACTTGTGAAACATATGATTACATGTGACTACGTATGATTACATGCCACTGTCTCCGGGGTCTCTTCTTGTGTGTAGATGCGCATTTGGTTTTAAGTCGCTTGTGTAGATGTGCCGCTTTAGTAGTAAGTGAGTACTAGATGTGTACGTGAAAATGGGCTGGGCGACTGATGTGACTTGATGTTGATCACCACATTTACATTGATTCCACCGGCTAACTTCTGCTATTACCGAGTACTCCTACTCAAGTGAGTGTTGGATCCTTTGCACCGTGTTTTTAGGTTACTATGCTAACTGGTAACGTTGGCAAAAACTCCAAGAACAAGATAAAACTACTAACTGGTTACCATTACCACTATCGTTAAAACATAAAAAGAACAAGTTCGACAATCGAAACAAAAGACCAGTTCATTCCATTGACAACATTTACATATAAACTAGTTCTTGTGCCCCTTCCGCTCCTTCTCCGCTACCGCCTCCTCCCGTTCTTTCCTTCCAGCCACGCGCCGGTGGCGTTCCACCTCCATCGCCACCCGTTGATCCTTCCTCCAGGCGGCGTGCTCCGCTTCTGCAGTGAAGATCTCTAGAGTGCACCTGAGGATGCAGTCTTTAGTCTCCTTTCTTGTGATGGCGCACAGGCACCGGTCCTCCTCTTCTTGCCGTGCCGTCTCTAAGGAGTTGAGGACGGCAACCTCCTCCGGACATGGCCCCTGTTGAGACATCACCAAATCCTCCTCTTCCAAATCGCTCTCCCGATCCGGATCATCCTCGAGGTTGACCTCGAGGTCCGATGAGTCGGACGACAGCGGGGGAGGTGGCGGCGGCGTCGAGCGAGGTGGGGAGGAGGAGCCGTCCGAATTGTCGGACGACGGCGAGGGAGGCTGCGTCGTCGGGGAGTGAGGAGCGGAGGAGGAAGGGTTGAGCATGGCCCAAGTAGTCTTCAAGCGGCGAGGCATGGTGGCGACAGCTTGTTGCGGGAGGGTGCAGAGGGCTTGTTGTGGGAGGGCCCTTATATATGCGTGCACGCATGAGAGACAGAGCATTAACGCAACCGCACGCTGGGAGACGAGACGCCTCTTGACTGGGGAAACGAAAGGACGATAGAGCAGTTGAAGGACCAGTTAAAGGGCAGCTGGGCGGCGCGAAACGGCGTGAGGCAGGGCATCAACTGCTGTGTTAAATGGGGTATGCATGGGGAACCTGCGCGCGCGACATAATCATGGCACGGGCGCACACATGTGGCGTGGCACAGTGTCGACGAGAAGATCTTTGATGCTGGATTGTGCATGTGTGCATCGCTGAGCCTGCCAACTCCTTGGGGCTACTGCCACACTACAGTAGGCAGTGACAGGTGGAGCCGGACCCACAATGAGCATGTGGCCCAAGACAAGTTTGCTAGAAAACCTTCATTTTGTTGCGCGCATGTGATCCTAAAAATCATGAGCATGCATATATATGGGTTGACTCTATGTATAAATCATTCCAAGAAACTTGGAGTTTGACCAAATTAGGGCACGTTCAACAGTTTAAGCAGCTGCCGTCTGTATAAGTCACATAGGGACAGCAATACAGACAAATTATACCGTGAGTTGTCTTTAATGCTATCTGCATACTATTTAATTTTACTATACACTCATAGATCAAGATGGTCAAATATACCTTGGGAGTTTCAACTTTGACCAAATAATAAGTTATTCCAAGAAACTTGGAGTTTCAAAGTACTCCCTCTGTCCCTTTTTATCTGTCTCTAGAAAACTGTGTTTCCCTCACAAACCCGCTTCCCGAGTGACAAATAATAAGGGACGGAGGGAGTACCTAATTGTAAGTCATTCCAAGAATATTGGAGAGTCAAGTATCTCAACTTTATGGTGTCAACTTAGTTTCATTAGATTGTTCATATCTATTCCACGCTAATCGATATACTTTCCAATGCAAACCTAATGCTTTCTCTCTCACTAAGGGATATGCCTTATGTTTATTGGCTTCACAGGCATTGGCTTCACCGGTGAAGCCGTTTTATTTGGATGAGCCATGCCAAGGGGAGCTTATTGTGTGCCATGTGAATATATACATGTATAGATGAAGTAATGTGCATAGTGATTTCAATATTGAACACATTGCTCAAATGTTCCAATTAAACACGCATGAAACATAACGTGTCGATATATACCAAAACACCTCCTCCTCCTCCCCAGCCAAATTTTTCCCGCTTGCCCTGCCCAAATTTCCCCCTAGCCCCACCGAAATAACTCTTCCATATATTTTTACCAATCCCCATCTACTAAAATTTCGGCGCCATTAATCACGCTTCCTTGACGTTCGTGGGGGAGAGTGGGGTGACGACCCGACAACTCTCGGTTCCTTGTCGAGATGGCGACCGAAGATGACGACAGGAGGCTGAGTCCACCCCACACCGCCGGCAACCAATAGATGGCGACTGGATTCGACGGTAGGAGGCCGACTCCGCCCCACACCGTCGGCGACCAAGAGATGGCGACTGAAGACGATGGTCCTGATGAGTTTTTGTTTGAACCTCCCCGAACCAGGTATGTTTTTTGAGGCTATTGGAAATCAAATGGAAAATTCGCATAGGGTTATAGTCCTATGTGATATTGGATGATCTGGATACATGCCTAGGGTTATATTCCTATCTCAAATTGGAAGATCTCGATACATGCCTAGTTTCTAGTGCTAGGGTTATATATAGCCCTCTATTGAATTTATAGATTAATATTCCTGTGTAAGAGTAAGGACATTACCTTGGTCAGTGAATGATTGCATATGAGTTTGATTGCAGACTCACTGGTGAGAGGTGGTGTGTAATTATTGATTGCGTCGGGGCACCTTCGGATCATGAAACTGCCTAGTTCACTTGTCATAGGGCTAATATCACATTTTTTAACTTGGTTTGTTTGAAGTCAAAGCTCGGCTATTGTGGACGTGCCTTCTTGTACTATAAGGAGCGATGTGGTAGGAACACAGCAGCCCTCGTCCCTCTTGATTATGACCACCAAATCCCAGCCATGTTACAAAGCAATTCAAAAGACAGGAAAATCAGGATCCTCCTGACAAGGGATCAACAGACTAACTTGTAGGTAACCATAACTCCCTTGAAGCGACGAAGGGAAACAACTACAGAAGGACGATGGACAGGAGAACAAATAGATGCTTACAAGATAGGGCTTCAAAACCTGCAGCAGGATGAACCAGCCACAGGTAGGTACAATTCCTCCAGTCACAATTTATATAAGCTATGTGTTGTATTATCCATTGCACTTACATATTCGTTACGTGCAGAATTTGAAGATGATTATAGGGACGAAACCATCGAGACATATAAAGAATGGTTAAGGCATAAAGAGTATCTTCAAGACATTAGTAATTTCTATTCATTCATTCAGCAATGAAAGTTAATATTACTTGTGAACAAAAAATGTATAGACTGATGTGGATCCATTGTATGATATGCAGTATCTTATTTAGATCAAGATGACAATGACAAAGTTCAAAACCTTCCTGATGATGAAGGTCTTGCAGCCATGCAATCAGCACCATCAGATAGGCCAACTCATGCTCGGCGTGACAAAAAAGCGATAAAGGTGTGTTATGCATTGGAAATTTTATTTTAATGTAATCTACATTGCTACAATTATCTGACCATTTTTTACTTAATGGATTCATAGGAGACTCCAGTGAAGGGCGCAAGCAAGGAGGATGTGGTGCCCTCAAAGGTTTATCAGCAGCCATAAAGAGGATAAGGAGCGGCTCACAGAAACTTAAAATCGAATTTTCCACAAAGCTGGGAGGTCCCGTAGGCCCTAACGCTCGGTCATTTGTGGATGAAATTGTAATGTTTACAAGGAAAAGGGCTCCACTTATTGGAGTCAACAAATGGAAAGACATACATCAAAATGTGAAAAATTCTATAGCATCCGACACACTGGTATGTACGATGTTTAATTCTGTTGCATGATTGCTATAATAATCCTCAAATAGCCAAATACTTCTCCGTCTGAATGTGTTCTCACATAAACAGAATAGGTGGGTGCTTGTAGACGTTGATGATGCAAAGGAAAAGATTTGGGCCATCGCGATGGCGTGATACAAATAATGGAGATTATCAGTCAGTGCCACGCAGCAAGAATGAAACACAAGCCAGAAGACCTTGACATTGCAGAATGGCACTACCTTATCTTGTATTTTGGATCTCCAAATTTCAAGGTCTCATAGCATTTCCTTTTCGTCCTTCCATATATCCCATATATTTATTACTAGTTCGATCAATGCACTACTGATGTACTTTTTTACTTACACCCTGTACAGAAAGCTAGCAACCAGAACTCCAAGAACCGTGAAGAAGCAAAGACGAACCATGTCATGGGGTCCAAATCATTTTCCAACATGAGCCATGAGCAGGTAATGCTTAGACTTGCTGTATGGTACGGTCTTTTTGCATACATGTCAAGCTAATGTGCTTCATTCATGCCATCTTTTTGCATACATGTCAAGCTAATGTGCATACAGGAGAAGAACCAAGTGATTTAAATCTTTGGTTGAGTACTCATATGAAGAATGGGCAATGGTCAGATGAAGCATCTAAGGCTGTGTATGTAAGTAATCTACATAGTTCACTGTTAACAACATTATTCTTATTATTTTTAATGTCCAATACCGACACCAATGTTGTTGTTTAAATTAGGACAATGCATGCCTAAGGCTTTCCGAGAGAGAACGCAATGATGATACAAATCCCATCTCCACTGCAGAGGAAAACAATATTTTCCAAATATGCTACAAGCAAAGTACAGGATGCAAAACCCACAGAACCCACGGTCATGCTTACTTGTTTAAAACTCCATCACGCAGTGAATTGCTGAAAGCTCAAATCCAAGAGCAAGCCCGTGCTACAGAAGCGGCCAACCAGAAAAATAATACGCTCCAACAAAAGGTTGACAAGTTAGAAGAACAACTTGCAAATGAAAAGGCTGAAAGGGAAAGGATATTGGAAGAAAAATTGCTACAGATTCAAGAAGAGGAAAATAACAAAAGGCAAGCACTTAGGGAAGATATTATGAAAGAGATGCTATCAAAGTTTGCTGAACAGAGAAAAACCCCATTACTACAGGTAAAGGTAATTTGGATATTTGTTACACAAATTAGCATATTGGAATGTGCTTTGTCCCTAAATTACTTCCACCTATTTTTCCTATGCAGACTGACCCAAGGAGCATCATCCCAAGTGATGCTACGCTAACAGTTGAGAAAAATGCTAGAAAACATAGAACTAGTACAGTGTCTCGAGGTCTTTTTCAAAATAGCAAAAGCAACAATGTGGCAGGAGCGTATATTAGTACACGGCAACTACTGAATGCTGCTACAAAACGTGTGCGCACAAGAAGCCAACAGGTATGCAGAAGTAAACCTGATTTATAATCTATGTTTAAGTGCATCAGTAAACTTAGAGCAGTCTCCTGTGTGCGAATAATATGCTATGTGCCAGCACGTGTCCACAAGCACAAGACAAATTACCAAGATCATGTTTGTTTAGTACATACTACTGCACTATGAGACCCTTTTGTTGATGCACTGCATTCTTTTTTTTTGGACAGGAACATTCTTCTTCAATGGATCGCATGGGCTCAGAGTCATGACATGGTTGACACAAGGAAAATCAATGTATTGCATGATTCCTGTAGCCTACATTACAAGGATTTAGTATTGTTGATATACCAACACTAGTTATGAACTATTTTCGATTTGGAATATGTATTTGGCACTTTGACTTTATGAATGTCGAGATGGCTTGGTTTTATATTCATGATGATGCAATTCATATTTTGGTGAAATCATTTCATTGCACAAACGATTTGATATACAAATATATAAAATGCAATCCGTTGCGAAAAACATCTTCCAGTTGCGAAAAGAAATACATCCACCTGTTGCAAAAACAAATAATTGCAGCAACCTCAGTTCGTTGCAACATCTTTTATTGCATCTATATACTTTCAATTGCACAACAACTTATTGCCACGGAAGATAAAAGTTGCAATAATACATAATAACCTTCACCGCTAATTCGTTGCAACATATCATCTTGCTTCTAAATATTGTCCGTTGTGAAATGAATTATTGCCACCACATATGTTTCCATGGCAATATAGTTTATTTCGACAAAACCAATTTATTGCCATATGATCTGTCACAACGTAATATTTTTCGTTGCAAACCGAATTATCGCCACCAAACATGTTTCCGTGGCAATATGAGTTATTGCCACGAAAGCAATTGTGTTGCCATAGAAACAGTCCCCACGTAATAGTTTCCATTGCAAAACTAATTATTGCCACCGAAAATGGTTCCGTTGCAATATAGTTTATTTCCACGAAAGAAATTTAGTTGCCATAGGATATGTCACAACGTCAAATTTTCGTGGCAATATATTCTATTACCACTATGTAAATCATTGCGAAATACCATATTACCACAGAGTTTGAACGTTGCAACTATGTACTATAGCAATGACTGCTTGCGTTGCAATACATGCTAATGCAACGAAATCCTCCATTGCCATACTCTATAATGCAACGAAAATGTGTGTGGCAATTATCATAAGTTGCAATGGCCCAA
The DNA here is from genome assembly GCF_000263155.2 of Setaria italica. Classification (NCBI taxonomy): domain Eukaryota; kingdom Viridiplantae; phylum Streptophyta; class Magnoliopsida; order Poales; family Poaceae; genus Setaria; species Setaria italica. Next base: position 12,301,990 of record NC_028450.1, on the reverse strand, counting down.
AAAAAATTGCAAAGAGCTATGCAACGCCAGTACTTGCCACGCCTACCAACCAAACAGTTACCGTTGCAATTGCTAGATATTGCATCGATTTTGGGCATTGCAAAGAGCTATGCAACGCCAGTACTTGCCACGCCTACCAACCAAACAGTTACCGTTGCAATTGCTAGATATTGCATCGATTTTGGGCATATTGCAACGTTTCTCTGGTGTTGCATTAGAAAAATCTAGTAGTGAACCCATCATGTCATTATCTTTGTGTAGTTGACTATAGATTGCATGTGATTGATGCATCGGGCTGCCTAAAAAAACTACCAAGTCAACTTCGTGTAAGTAACTTACAGATTGCATGCATGGTCATTGATGCATCGATCGCCTGCTGTGCAGAGTATATGGTGTAGATCTCGTAGGTCGAGGCCTTGAGCTGTTACACTCGTCCCCATCCACACTAGCACACTGATACTTCCGTACGCGCTGGTGAAGCGCCGCTCGGTCTACCTGCCCAGCGTCGAGGAAGAAGCGATGGCCGACGACGGCTACGGCGCCGGCTCTCTCCGGCGGCCGTCCTGGATCTGCCATCTCGCGGTGATCTCCACCACATTCTGGGCCTTGCTATTCTACTTTCACTACGCCATGCAGGGCAACATGGCGTCCATCTTCCTCAAGCCGTCTTCATTCTCCCTCCCCTCGCTGCCGCCGTCCCTCAGCGGCTGGCTCGGCCAGGACCGGTGCGCCGGCCGGCGGATCTACATGTACGACCTGCCGCCCCGGTTCAACGCCGACCTCGCCCGCGCCTGCGGTAAGCACTCCACGGGGATGGACATGTGCAGGCACGTGGCGAACGACGGGTTCGGCGTGCCGCTCTTCGGCGGCGAGGGCACCGGGCTGCCGGAGAGGGGCGCGTACGACACAGACCAGTACACGCTGGCGATGATCTTCCACGCCCGAATGCGCCGGTACGAGTGCATGGCCGCCGACGCGGCCGCCGCCGACGCCGTGTTCGTGCCCTTCTACGCCGGCTTCGACGCGTCGCTGACCCTGTGGCAGAGCGACGTCGCCGCGCGGGACGCCCTGCCGCGCGACCTGGTCGCCTGGCTCACGCGGCGGCGCGAGTGGCGCGCCATGGGCGGCCGCGACCACTTCCTGGTCCTCGGGCGGGGCACCTGGGACTTCATCCGCGCCGACGACGGCGGCTGGGGCAACGCGCTGATGACCTACCCGGCCATCCGCAACATGACGCTGCTCACCATCGAGGCCAGCCCCTGGCTGGGGAACGACTTCGCCGTGCCGTTCCCGTCGCACTTCCACCCGTCGTCGGACGCCGACGTGGCCGCCTGGCAGGACCGCGTGCGCCGGGCGGAGCGCAAGTGGCTCTGGGCCTTCGCCGGCGCGCTGCTCCCCAGCGGCTCCACCAAGACCGTGCGCGCCCAGATCATCCAGCAGTGCCGCGCGTCGCCGGGAGCCTGCGGGATCCTCGGCGGCAGGCACGGGCTCTACAACTCGCCCGGCCGGTTCTTGCGGCTGATGGAGAGCGCCGTGTTTTGCGTGCAGCCGCGCGGGGACTCGTTCACGCGCAAGGCCACGTTCGACGCCATCCTCGCCGGCTGCATCCCGGTGTTCTTCCACCCGGCGTCGGCGTACCTGCAGTACACGTGGCACCTGCCCAGGGACTACCGGAGCTACTCCGTGTTCATCCCGCACGCCGACGTGGTGGACCGGAACGCCAGCATCGAGGCGGCACTCAGGAGGATCCCGCCGGCGACGGTGGCGCGGATGCAGGAGGAGGTGGTCCGGCTCATCCCGACGGTGATGTACAGGGACCCGGCGGCGACGCAGGTGTCGTTCAAGGACGCGTTCGACGTCTCCGTTGACGCCGTGCTCCGCCGCGTGGCCAAGAGGCGCCGCGCCGCGGCGGAGGGCCGGGAGTACCAGGACAGCGTGGACGGGCCGGATAGCTGGAAGTACGACCTGCTGGAGGACGGGCAGACGCATGTTGGGCCGCACGAGTTCGATCCCTACTTATAGATTGCAATAAGACAGTGTCACTTTTGTCAGATTTTCATCAATCTCGTTGCCTCGTTTTGCTTTGACCTCTTCTTGCGCGCTTGTTCTTGTTTCCACGTCAATTTCTCAGCGTCCTCGGATTTTTCAGTAGTCCTAAGATGATCACGATGATGGTCCAGTAATCGTGGAGCTTATTCAAAGAAATAGCAGAGGAGACAAAATAAAACACTACACAAATATGGGCTTTTATACTGAAAAATAGAGATAATGAAACAGAATTCTGACAAGCTATGTCGGCCACAATTGGGATCACGCTCCCGGCGTCGGTGTCCGGGGAAAAGCGAAGAATCCTGCCAAACGGGATGGGGCGACACACGCCGCAAGGCGTGCCAACAACTTATTTACAGCTTATGACTATTTAATATGTTTCAAATTGTAGATCATTTTGATTTTTTAGATACATAGTATCTAGATGTATAGCAAAATAAATGTATCTAGAAAAGTCAAAACCAATCTTTTATATACACGCTTCTCCCCACTGCTACTATTTGTACTAAAATGCAAAAATTGGATCAAATCTGTTTCTTTTTTTGCCGCACTTTTCATTTATTTATACAGTGGTGAGGAGAAGCAGGGTCCGAAACCAGATTGACCAAACAAAGTAACACGAAATGGGTGCAGCAGGGTAGTACGTCACACAGTTAGCCCTGCGTGGCAACAATCCTAAATCCAGCAACTGCAGTTCTGCAAAAACAGAGTCCCCTGTTTGCACAACAGACGAGGACACAGCTCCATTGTGGAGGAGCTCAAGAAGCACCTCAGGCTAGGCAGGTACCATCCTCTCTCTTCCTCTTCGTCTTTACCGAGCACCAGACAACCAACTCGCTGACTGCAGCGCCTCACTGCGGCGTGGCAAATGAATCGATGGATAAATCATAACAACACACTATTGCGGTAAGTTATTTGTGGTTTGGTCACGATTACATTCCTATTTCGTCTAGTTTGATCATGGGGTGTTTATGATGGTGTTCATGCAGGCATAGCTGGTCCGAGGACATAAGTCATAGTGATTGAAATGGCCTATAGCTCCTATACAGATGCGTGGAGAAGCACACCATATATTTATGCAGTGTTCCAAAAGTTGGAATTCCGCACTCGCCTAGGCGCGATTATGCGCTAGGCGGTGGGGTACCGCGGTGCCTAAGGGGGTAGACAGTACCCTAGGCGGCGCTCGTGCATCAGTGGCGAATGGTGGGCAGAGGCGCGCATCCCCGGTGAGCTCTCTCCAAATCCGCCTAGGCAGGGATGCGTGGAGGAGTGCTGGGAGCTTGGGACAGCGAGCCTCAGTGGAGGCAGGGACTAGCGGTGCCAGAGGAGGAGACTGGGATAGTGGGAATTTGCCATGTGGCTGTGGCGGAGGCAGCGGCAGGGGCAGCAGGCAGAGGAGGACGAGGTGGCAGGGAGCGGGCTGCGGGGCAGAGGAGGAGGAACGAGGCGGACGGGGGCGGGCGGAGGAGGACGACGAGGCAGCAGGGTGAGTGCCGAAGAAGAACGAGGCGGCAGGAGCAGGCGGCGGTGGAGAACAATGTGGCAAGAGGATTTGGCGTGAATGAGTAGAGGGGATTCATAGGTGGAATCAAAATATTAAAATGCTTGTTTGCGGAATACAGAAATGGCAAGGTTCAAGGAATTAGGATATAAGAGCAAAAACAAAACTCATCCATTTGGGGATCTTCACTTACGTTTCGGTGAGCCCAAATGCAAGGTCAAGAATATCATTTTCTTCATCTGTTGGATCTTCTAACTTGTTATAATAATTTACATCCTGGATAGGATTGTTAATTCTAGTCAGCAGTGGTACTTCAACATATCATTTGATTGCTTTTATCCTGATCACCACTTGTTGCTGTTGAAAAGAGGGTGTTCCTCTGAAAAACATAAACAAACAATAATACAGATAAACTTCATGAGATAAATCATCAATTCTGAATGTGTGAGAAGCTAGTTATTTGCAGTTATCTAATAAGAGCTTATGGCTGAGTACAAGGAATGTTCTGACATGATGACGATGGGCATCAACATTTGCTAGATGGTTAAGAGTCCGCATAAAACCTCTGCAATTGAAAACAAAGTAAATGATGCATGCACAAGGCCTATAGACTGCCACTGAAGTTACATCATGTTTAATAATTTAGGTAGCTTTATTTAAAATCATGAGTGCAAGACATTCATAACTTATGGTAGAAACAAAATTCATTCCAAGATACACGTGTGAAAGCAGTATCCATACATATATATTGAAGTTTCATCCAGTAGTAGTAGAAGCAAAAGAGAATATTCTAACATCTAGTAACAAGGAAAGCACAAGGGTTTCGTACAAGCAATTGTGGTGTCACTGCCCATGGCCTCGAGCTCCTCTGTTCGGAGCGAGATCTTCGAATTTCAGGTGTGAGATGGAGCTTCAAATCTACTATGCACGAATCTACTACGCAGGTGCATTTATTGTCATCTGCCAGTTCACCCTACAATCCATAGTCACCGGATCAACATGAACATGCTATATTATATATGGTACTAAAACCAAACATTTAATAGCCAATTTCTAGAATAAAACAAACACTTATGTAGAGCGCAGACCAAATTAATTCCGCGTGCAATCACAAAACAATAGCTTCATCAAACTTAAAAGGTTACTCCCCATTTATTTATTTTCTCTGTCCCACCTCTAATCAAAAATCGGCTCAATTTAATCCCTCGTTGTATTGATACCGGCTTTGCCTACGTGGTATGGTTTTGACAAGTCAACGTGTGTTTGGAGGTGTGACGTGCACTGCAAGGTCAGAGGCGAGCCGATGCACATCGACAGACGAGTATAGCCGAGCCGATCCACGCGCAGCCCCATGCGCCGCAACTGTTTATGTGTCCCGCGCAGCGCGTGTGTAATCCGCTGCTTGTGGCGGTCTTTTTTTTTTTAGCCCTTTTTGCGAAAAAATCTCACAAATAGGCCCCTGGCGAAACCAATTCCGAAAATGGACCCTTGGCTCGGCGCCAGGCTGGCTGGCGCCAAGGTATAACGTCTTGGCGCCAGCCATCCTGGCGCCAAGGTCCCCACGCCCCGCCTCCGACGTGGCGGGCGCCGGCTGACGTGGCGCGGAGGCTCGGCGCCAACCATCCTGGCGCCGAGCCTTCTACCATAAATACCGCCCCTTCTTCCTGCCCGAGAGTTCATCCTCATTGTTCTCCACTCTCTCGGGTAAAAACTCTCCCTACTTCGTCCTAGACTACGAATCGACATTGTAGCTTAGGAAAGTTTCATTTCATCCGTGGATCCTGAAGAGCAAGGTATCCTCTCTCCGTCGTACCTTTTTTTCACATCGATTCGTTATATATTTCTTGCATTTTTGAACTTAGGGTTTTCATGCAAATGTAGGATGCCGAGGCGTGGAAAAGCTAAGAAACTAAGGTAATCTCAACGCCCGTAGTTATGTTATATACTCATTGTTGTGTATCAAATGAAAAAACCTTAAATGTAGGTTTATTCCTAAGTGCGTTTGATTCATAGAACCAAATAAACAAAATTGTAGTTATGGCGCTAAGAAGACCGGAAATGCGTTCGATCCATTGCCTCTGCCTAGTGGTGTTCCAGTGCCGATGTGCTTTTGCGGCGATCCTTGCAAGGTAGCCAAGTCCGAAGAACATGCCACGTATAGGCAGAGGTATTGGATGTGTTCCAACTTTGCGTTTGAACCTACACTTCGTCAGCGCCGCATTAACATGTTGGTAAGGAAATGTTGTTGTCTTATAATTATTGTCCATAATTTTTTTGTTTTATAACAGTTGCTTTTGTTGTAGACCCCTCCACCGCTATGTGATTTTGAGCAGTGGATCGACACTGAGATCGATCCTGAAGATAAGGAGTTTTTGGAGTATATGATGCGCTGGGATGCAGAGAGGAAGGAGGTGTACGAGAAGAGGCTCGTAGAGGAGGCTGCGGAAAAGGAGCACAAGGAAGAGGAGGAAAGGAGGCGGGTTGCTGCAAATAGGGAGGAGAGAGAGAAGAAGCTTGAGCGGGCACGCCGAGCGAAAGCAGCGGTTGAGGAGAATCCCGATGCCTTAAGGAAGGGAAAGTGGCCTCGTTGCACTCAGTAGCCATATTTAGGTTCTAGTTCTATGGTTTATTTATGAACAATATTTTCTACTGTGAGACTTTTATTATGTTGTCCTGTAATAATGCACTTTAAGTAAGGACACGCAATTTGTAGACGACATATGTTAAATTTGCGATGTAATTCATTTCGAAGTCGTAGTCTACTGAAATATCCGTAGAAAATCGAAGTCGTAGTCTACTGAAATATCCGTAGCAAATTAAAATGGTAATTGTTAGCGAAATTTCGGCAGAATTTCCCCTAATTGTTGATGCAATCCATACAAAATTACGAGATGCATAGTGAATATAAATACAAGCATAGAAACATAGAAGCATATGACACAAGCATATGACACATTCATAATAGAATCCACAATAGTTCAGAATGAAAGTCCTTACACAAAGTTAAGGATGACACAAATAGTTCCGAATGATACAAAGTTCGCAATCAGAATCGTCACTGCCTCCTAGTCTTACCCTTACCCTTGTGACCAAGGGCGTCGGTGCCTGGAGTGTAAGGAGAACGTGGACGACGTAGTCTAGTGCCCCCTACAGCCTGTGTAGGCTGAGTCAAGGGAGCCTCCTGGAGCTGAGACGGGCCAATCTCCTCGGCCCTCTGCTCATCGTCGCCGTCGTCGTCGTCGTCATCGTCGTCGTCGTCTTCCTCTGATGCAATTGATTTCGATCCTGATGGGCCTTGGCTGGACGTACCGACGCCTCCTTCGCGCAGAGATGGAACGTGCACGTCTCGCGTCGTGGCAGTCCTGCAACCACAACGAGCAGCCGCACGGCGAAGCCGATTTGACAATCGCTGCAGTAGTAAAAACAAGTTACACAAATGAAGAATGTAACGTATTAATGAAGTATTAAAAAGAATAATTTGAGACTTACCTCAAGGAAGCTCCGCGTCTCGGGGTCCCTAACTCGTGGACGAAATTGCTCTATATCTCTAACTGAGCTTTGTAGGGTACGCCCCTGCAACAAATGACTAAGTCACTAAAGCAACAAATGACTAAGTCACTAAATGACTAAATGATTAAGTTAGATCACTAGGTCCTTATCTAACTAACTAAATCTCTAAGTAACCTAACATAGAATATAGAAAAGTGAAGCCATTGTCTTACCATCCTATCCAGGATTGGTCCTGCCTCCACCTGCCTTCCAGCACGAGTACTCTGATCGTACACCGTGTCTTCATCGTCGGATGACTGGATTTCGGCGTAGTCATCTTGCGTCCACGCTTCCCTCAGCCTGTGCCGCGTCGCACCTTGGTACCAGCTCTGGTAGTGCCTGTACGCGGTGTTTGTGTGCGGCTCGTTATTCTCGTCCAAGTTCTGCTCGTACTGCTCCCATTCCACAATATACGCGTGGTGGAACGCGGGCCAGTCGGAGATCTTCCGCTTCTTCTTTCGATCCACGCTGCACGTCACGTTACACGTTACTGTTAGCCAAAATTTAGTTAATAGTATTGAAATATATGAAAAAGAAAGTAACTTACTTGTGTAACTCTATACTAGTCGAGGTCGCCTGTGGTGGCCAAATCTGCCTCATCCCAAATTGGCGTGCTACTCGATGTGGCAGGTGGTACTCGACAGCATAGAAGCAAATAAGAGGGCACACCATCCTGTAAATATCATCGTCCTGAACACACACGAAGCTAAGAGGAAAAGGAAGTGGATCGTCTCCGTCGTAAGGTTGCCAATTTACCTGCAAAATTTTAATCAAAAACGTTAGTTGTTATACTAAAAGATTACGAAGCATGTTTAAAAAAAATTCACTTACACTATGAGCAGTGAGCGCGTCTATCTCGTTGATGTAATCCAGGTACGCGCGGTCCAATCTGGTATGGCTAACCTTAACCTGATCCCAAATATATGCCCATGTCGGCTGTCGTCTCGGCGGCTCACCTGGGAACCACGGTCGACGCGGCATAATCTCGGGCCGACCGACAGGAAGACGGGACCACATCCATAACTGCAACAGGTAGACACACCCACCAACTGACGGGGAGCCCGAAGACCGACGGCACGCCTCGCACAGCTGCCGATACAGAAATGACAACACAGCTGATCCCCAGCTGTAAGAACCAGCCTGGTGCCAGTCAGTGAGGCAGTGGATCCACATCCAAGACGCAGCGTCACCTGTACCGTCTGGGAAAAGAACGCAGGCAAAGAGGTGTAGTATCCACGCCCTGCAGTAGTGTCCAACTGTCTCAGCATCCGCGTCCTGGGGGCACTGGCCGAAGTGTTCCCGTAGCCATGAGATTAGCACTCCAGATGTGCGAGTCCCCTGCTCGTCAAGCTCTCGCCCCAGGAAGGCTGCGACTCGTGCTCTCCAACCATCTGAGACGCACGGCCCGGTGACTGGCTGGCCCCGAATCGACAGACCCAGCATCTTCTGACAGTCCTGTAGGGTCACTGTCATCTCTCCGAACGGGAGGTGAAAGCTGTGAGTCTCGGGTCGCCACCTACATTTCGCCGAATTATTATTTGATAACATGTAAACACATAACAAAATGAATATGACTAGTGGTAATAGTACCTGTCGACCAACGCAGTTATAGCCGCTGAATTGAACCTGGGCATCCCACGACGAACCTGATACGAGATGACATCGAGGCCAGCCATCTGTAGTAAAGGAGTGTAGCGGTCGTCGTACTGCAGCGCCAAAAACCCATCATGGGCTCTAGAACGAAGGAGCGGAAGGACCTGCACTCAACACTTGGGGAATGACCATTCATAACCGTCCTCACATATTTCTCCCACTGACCTGCACACCGAATTGGGACTATCTTCCTTTGAATGTTGAGAGGGGAACCTAGGTGAAGTATGCCCTCGACTATGATTTCATCATTTTCATAACAATGTAACTCCTCCCGAGCCCTTGCAACCAACTCACTAAACGATGGTTTCTCATCGAATATGACAACCTCGCACTGCATGCCAACAAACTTAACACATCCATATTCATCCCTTTCCACAGTGCCTCCGTAATATATGCTCACTACGTTCTCCATCTAGTATATCAATATAACGACGCACAATTCATTTAGTCCATAATAAATTAAACATTCTAAGTCTACTAAATACAACTAACTAACTATGTCACATATACTAACTAACTATGACACCTAATATGTACCTACATAATTATATATACAACTACTTAACTAAATACTTACCTATACAACTACTTAACTAAATATCGTAATAACTAGTTTACTATGCTATTAGTTATCATATCTATCAATTTACTTAACTAAATATCGTAATAACTAAATATCGTAATAACTAGTTTACTATGCTGTCAACTTATCTATCTACCTATTTTATCTAACAATTCTACCTATCTATCTAAATTTTACCTAACTAGTCTAATTTATCAATATTACTATTTTACCTAAATCTATATATCTACATTATATTACAACAATTACCTTCGATTGGTCGGGAGCGGTCGGGAGCGGCCACAGGACAAGGAGCGGCCGGCCTCAGGCAACGCCGGGCGAGCCCGGCTGGAGGGCACCGACGAGCGGGGAGGCGCGGCTACCTAACTGCAAGATGGAATTGTTAATCTGGGTGTTACTAGACAAACTGCTTTCAAGGGAAACATGACTATAACAGCTTGATGACCATACTTGAGGGAATGAAATTTAGATGCCACCACGAATTGCTTTTGGCGGTTTAAAAGTAGCCTGGCAAAAAAAATTGAAATTTATAATTACTAGTGATGGAGTCAAACTCAAACCACATGTACATTGTGGAAACTTGCAGCACTTTGAATAAAAGGAAAGCAGACTTAATATAGAACCTTCTATTACCAGTGGATCGTCTAGCATTGGTATTGACGTAACATAATGCTGAAGTGTAGAGAGTTCATAAAAGATAGCCTACTCCTAACATATA
>NC_028450.1:12280063-12291837 GCF_000263155.2 Setaria italica | reverse complement strand
AGACGTTATACCTTGGCGCCAGCCATCCTGGCGCCAAGCCGAGGGTCCATTTTCGGAATTGGTTTCGCCAGGGGCCTATTTGTGAGATTTTTTCGCAAAAAGGGCCAAAAAACAAAAAAGTCGGTGCTTGTGGCAACGCTCTCGGGGCCACGTTGTGTGGCACCAATTTTTCTACCTGACGCGTGGTCAAGTTAGTGCTGCACTGTTGACAACCATCATACTCTGCAGTATGCGTGGCATCAGAACCGGTCTGCAAGGAACATCACGCTGAATCCAAATAAGGCACAGGAGAACACACATGCTGCGGCACTAGCATCCTGCTAATCTGCATGATTTGTTGTCAACATCAGACAAAACAAAAAATGATGCAGCATAAAGGTTTCCATTGTGGCAACTGACGCTCTGACATCAAACAGGACATCAATAGCATTTTATTCTTGCTGGAAAAATCTAACACAAAATAATAAAAATTAGTCCCAGCAGGAACACGCAGGAACATGTTCCGAACAAAATGGCAGTCAACATTTCAGCATACTTTTGCTTGTCCTGAACATTTGGCACATAAAAACAGGGAACAATTCATAGTTTTGAACAAAAACTACGCATCGTCACATGAGACATCCATTCCAAATAACATGATAGTATCACCAGTAATACACCTAATATGTACAGAAGTGCAAATTTTGATAAAATAACTGCAGGTTCCAGACTTCCAATTGACGTTTTCAGTTGACGCCTTCGTGTGAATGTGCTCCAGTCTACAGACAAATATAAGAAGCAAGTTTGTTTGGTAATCCTGTCACTTAAAGATAACGCTAAGAATATGTTCACAATGAAAACCTCACTATTACCGTGTCTCGAAAAAAAATCAATTGTTAGGTGTAGCTTATCACCCCTGAGTCTTGATAGAGTGAATAATCAATTCAAGGATATTGAATCTTTACGCAAGTCATCATCTGAGTAGTTTTGCGACGTCCAGCCCCCGAGCTTACGCGCCAGGTGAGTCATAGGAGCCATGTCAAGTAGTTATTGGCACTTAGCCCCTGAGCCTGGGAGCTAGCGGAGCCATTGGAGATATTCCGAGTAGTAATTGACGCTTAGCCCCCGAGTTTGGGAACTAGCTGTGCCTTTGGAGGTACGCTTAGCATCCTGGAGCGTTGTCGCCGAAGCTTGACTTGAAAGAAAAGATGCGTACATTATGTAGCATACATATAGAATATTGAAACTACTAAAATTTATTCAGTTGATCAATATAGATGTTTTGTGTCAAGCTCTTGTTTTGGTCATATTTCTCCCGAGTAGTTAGCCTGTTACGTTTAGGCTCTCAGTCTCCATTTAGCTACAACCACCGCGTGGCGAGATGCTTTGTCTCTTGTACGCGTATGGGCACTGCCATTTGCACAGCTGAGATCTTTGTCTCGTGTATATGTGCTGGCATTTAGGCATGACAGATGCACCTGAGGCTTTCACGAAGGGAGGCGTGTTCTGCTCAAGGAGATTAGTGACCTTCAGAGAAGACAAAAATGAGTAGTTGTCGCTGCGACAAAAAAGAGAGCGCGGTTGCGCTCAAGAGTTTGCTACCCTCCGGCAAGTAGAGCGCGTGTTGTGCACATGAGTTTGCTGCCCTCCGACGAGTAGATGGTAAGGTGTAGCTCTGTAAAGTAATTCCCATCGAGAGGCGTACACAAATAAGTAGTCGGTGTATTACCCCGCATGCGGAAGACTAGTCAGAAAATAATTAGAAAAGTGACTTAGCTTGATTCGTGGATGATTGTCGACGAAGCCGTGGCGGTCGTTGATGAAGCCGCGATGGTTGTTGATGAAGTCGACTAGTTGAAATCGATTCCGACTAGTTGTCGACAGCGTGAGGCCCGCTCCCGACTAGTTTTCTAGTCGAGATGAGTAGTAGAAGTAGTCGTCGGCGAGCGTCACGGCATAGTCGAAGTAGTAGTTGGTTAGTCGCCCATCAAAGTGTTGGATATATAAGCACTTTTAGTTTTAATTTAATCCAGAAATAAATCATGAATACGATGAAGAGATAGCACATTATACTAGACATGTCTACGCAAGATCTAGATAAGTCTATCATTGCAAATAGAATCACATATTCTACCATACTATCCAGTGCTATCAGACTGCAACAGATCATAATAGCTAATATGGAAGATATAATTTGAGATAAGAGATCGTACGTTTCTTTCTTGATGAAGATCGGCTCCTGGACGACTACCGGGTACAATAGGCGACGACGATCAGCAGCCTAACGTTGTTCGCGACGGCGAGTGACGCCCGAGTGACGAAGAGGTAGATGAGCCGTGGTGAAGGAGTCGATGAAGAACTTGATGAAGCGGAGGAAGCGATCAAGCAGTCGCGCAGAGTGCTTCCCAAAAACCTTATTCGCCCTCTCCCGGTGCAGGATCGATGAAGACGACGGTTCCGGAGACCTGCTCTCCCAATCGCCGGTGCACGTCGACAATCGGGATGGAGTAGACTACGGTGGCGGCGCAGCAGCGAGAGGAGGCAAAAACCCTAACTCGAATAGATTTGTTTTTGGTAGAGGCTGGTAGGTCGCATATATAGGAGCGCCCACGATTCTCACGTCACGATCGTGATCTAAACCGATTAGGATTCCATATATCTGTGGCGGAACACCTCGGATTAACTTAACTAAAGCACATTTAAGTCGCCTAATATGAGATCATATGCTTTGATCAAGTTAACTCGACGATCCGTCGGATTTCATCCGATAAAACCACTATACCGGACCGAGTTAGCATAGCTCACACGAAGGTGAGTGGTTCCACAGAACACAATAGATCTTCCAAGTTAAACAACTACCTTAAGTTCACAACACCGGTTCGGAAATACCAAAGTTTTACAGAGTTCAAGCAGCGGAAAAAAAAGATAAAACAGAACTGCGGAAGCTAGCGCCGGGTCAGATGTCCCTGATGAGGCTGATCAGGACATCAATGATCCCTCTCCTCACCGTCCGAGGAAGGATCCCACTCGACTGTCCATCCAGGAGGAAGCTGGGGAGGCCAAGTGCCAACAGCAGCACACTCAAAAGCTTCAACTTCACTTGAAAGAGATACTACAAGCAAGGCTGAGCTACTAAGCTCAACAAGACTTAACCGACCGGTGGAAAGACTACTCCACAACTGCTAGACATGCAAGGCTCTTTGGCTGAGGGATTTATTTTGCCAAAAGTGACTACAGTAGGTCCTTACTTTCAATATTTTAGCTCAAATTCTAAGTTTGTTAACCAGCCTACATTGACACTTATGCTAAACAGGCATAGTTTCCAAACAATATATGCATAACAAGCATCAGGTTCATATCATCATCCTATTCCATCTTTACTCAGTGTAGCATAGCGATCAAGCAATCTCAAACTATGAGAGGCAGACGAATCGATTCGAGTTTCTTAACCATGCATGGCGAACCTAATCTCACGACATACGCGCACCACCGAGGGTCGCTTCCTTTGTCGGCCGTCCCCATCAATCCCCTGACCTGTGTCGGGCCCACTTCTCTTGGTGCAATGTTCCACAGACCTGGCCTCTGCCGTTCTGTGACCACACTTGCCACCACATGTGGCCGTAGGGGAAAACTCCGTTCCAGAGACAGTGGATCGAACCGCTCACGTCCAGGTTCAATCAGGTACTAGGCTTCCTGAAACGACCGACCCCTAAACCTTCCCAGTTAGTCTTGATCAGAGCCCTTGATCAAAGTCATCTTTCCTGTTTTACCGCACCGAGTGCTCAGCCTTCCACCCGGTTCCGACCCCTGGAGACCCGACCCCTCTCCGTTTCGCTCCTCTCCCGACCCCGGCGAGCTCAGCCCACCGTCGGATCCTTCTAATCCTCCTCAAACGTCCGTTCTATCCACCGGTGGACCCGCAAGATCTTTCCCCAGATCCTCCGCGACAGGCGCACTCGAGTTGCATGCCCGCTTCAGAGTCTCCCTGCCGCATGGCTCGTCTTCTCCGACGCCCGCCGCTCAGTTTTGTCTCTGGCAAGCGACCAAGTGGGTTCTCGCGCCCCTTTCCCCAATGGCAGCGGAAGCCCCTCTGCACCCCTTTCTGCAGAGCCTCGCCTCCCGCGCCCATCATCATGCCGCCAGATCCCGGCCCCAGAGCCCGATGTCGCCCGTCTTTTCCGTCCCTTCAGCCACAGTCGCGCCGCCCGGTCGCCGCTACACGACGATTCCTCTATCGCCAACCCCGACCGCGGCCGCGACAGCTCCTTTCCCCGCCCTGTCAGAAGACGCCCGACAATCTGTTGCTCCGCGCTCGCCCGCGCGCCCGCGGCTGCCTATCTTCTCACCTGTGCGCCCTCGATTCTAGCGCCGTTAAACCGGTCGCTTCTATCAAATCTTCCGCACGGCGACGCCCGCTTTCCGCCAAATCTCAACCACCATCTACCCGCTCCTACGCCGCCCTGACGGCAGAACGCAATGATCGCTGGCGTCACCCCCGGAGTTCTGCACCACTGCCCTCTTCGCTCAATCTCCGCCCCAGCAGAGCACTCCATTGCCTCTCCCCGGCCTTCGCGCCACTCCCCTTCTCTCTCTCCCGCGCCGCTTCCTTTTCTCTGTTCCAGCAGCTATAAAAGGAATGCACCAGCCGCCGGAGTTCCCTCCGCCATTGTTGCCTTCAGCCTTCTCTCGCTCTCTGCTCAAGCTCCTAGCGCCGCACACCAAGTTCTTGAGGAGTTCTTCTCTCAGTTTTTCTCCAAGTCACCCAGCAGCTTGCTCCTCCGTGCTGCGTAAAAGCTCTCTTGTGATCTGCAAGAAGCACCGCCGCCGCCATAGCATTCCCAGTCTTAGCCCTTGTTCAAGCTTTAGTTCCTCCGCCCAAGTCTGCTTCTTCCCGACCCGCAAGCTTTTCTTTCAGGAAGAAGGTGAGTTGCCGACCCCAGTCCGCCTCGCCCGACCCCTCCTATCCGCCCGACCCCGGTTCCGTCTCGCCCGACCCTATCTGTTCCGCCGACCCTTATATCCGCCTTGCCCGAGGGCTTGGCTGTGATCTTTTTCTTCAACCTGAGGGTGTATGTGTAAAACTTAAGAACCCTTCAGCGCTTGCGTCTGAGGATCCCTAGATTTTCCCACATCCTCTAGTTTAAGGATCAGATCATGAGTTCCTTTCCTACCCTTGCCTCTTGAGCATCATCAGCTCTCTTGAACCACCATAACCTCCTGCTCGTTGTCGCGAGTTCTGAGCTCAGGCGAGCTAGTGTTGCTGTTGAAATAACTGTCTATGCTAACCCTTGCATTGCATTCGTGTAGAGCTGCACCTCGCCGACGGCTTCTACGAGCTTCACCCGGCGCCAGAAGAAGAAGCTATAGCTGAGTTCCTGCCCGCTGAAGCCGAAGTCGCCTCCGAAGTCGAGCAGTTTTCTCCCTCCTTGCTTGAAGGCAAGCCCCGGTTGCATGAAAGTCCTATGTGTTTTACCAGACTTGCGCATGCCTTCTGTAACATGCTTGTGCATTTACGTATAGGAGTTGTGTGAAACCCTAGATGCATAACTTAGTTGTCCCCATGATCTGAGCACTAGCTGTTGGACCGAGTAGTCGCCTTGCTTAACTAGGAGACGGTAAAAGTCGAGTGATCTCCTGTCACTCGCGAGTTGTAGGAGTTGAATGTCTATCTTTCTGTTACAACTATAAGGACGATGGACGGGGCAGGGTTTTGGTAACTCTTTGGTGGATGGATGGTCGCCCCGTCTGTCTATGAAATCTTGCTAAGGCCCGACAGTGGTGGTGTTCGTGATCAAGTGTTTGAAAGTACTAGCCTCATACTTAGTATGGGATGAGGAAGCCTAGTACCTGATTGAATCTAGACGTGAGCGGTCGCCCCATTGTTCTTGGAATGGAGTTTCCCCTGCTGGTTGTCGCACGTGGTGGCAAGCGTGGTCACAGAACGGCAGAGGCCGGGTCTGTGGAACCTTGCATCAAAGGAAATGGGCCCGACACGGGTTTGGAGATTGATGGGGAAGGCCGACACAGGAAGCGACCTCCGGGTGCGCGGATGTCGTGAGGCTAGGTTCACCATGCATGGTTAAAGAACTCGAATCGATTCGTCTGCCTCTCACAGTTTGAGATTGCTTGATCGCTATGTCACCCTGAGTAAATGAGGAATCTGATGACGACATGTTTGTTGATATATCTATACCTTTTGTTTGGTTCGATGAATGCTTAGAATAGGTTGCACAACCTAGACTGGTAAAAGAACCTAGAACCGGAGCTAAAACTTGAAAATAGGGTTACTTAGTGCTTTTGGCAAACAAACCCCTCAGCCAAAAAGCCCTGCATGTCTAGATGGAGGAGTAGTTTTACTCCCATCGGTTAAGTCTTGTTGAGCTTAGTAGCTCAGCCTTGTTGTGGCTCCTGTTTTTCAGGTGAGGTTGCTGCGCCCGACCCCTCTCTTGCTGGCGCCTGGCCGCCCCAGCTTCCGCCAGGCTGGACGGTCGAGTGGGATCCTTCCTCGAACGACGAGGAGAGGAACCAGTGATGTCCCGGTTGGCCTCACCAGGGATGTCCGACCCCGACGAAGTCTTCCGCTAGTGTTTTTCTCCGTTGTTTCTTTTGAAATCTTGTAAAACTCTGATGTTGGATTTTATGGTCGAACTAAATCGGAAATTTTGTCTAACTCTTTGGACTCGTTGTATTCTCTGGAACCACTCACCTTCGTGTGGGTTGCTAAACTCGATCCTATTCAAGTGGTTAAATCGGAGGAAATCCGACGGCACTTCGTGTTAACTCGGCTTAGGCAGGAGTGTCGCATGTTAGGCGGCTTAACCCTGTCTAAATCAAGTTAATCCGAAGTGGATCCGCCACAGCTGGTATCAGAGCCGTGTTTAGCATTTCAGAGAACACAACAAGCCCTAAACACTTCTTTGGAAAAGATAAAAGTTGCAAGAAACTTTTTGAAAAATCTCGTACGACCGCTAAGGATGGCTTTAGTGCGAGAGGCCCTAGGGGATTTTGGGGGTTGTTTTAGGTGACTAATAAGTACTTGGTTATTTTGCTAACCCTTCCAGCACTTCGCCACGTCTGTCATACGTGTGCCGAGTTCCGCATCGCGAGCATGCGAGGGTTGATAGGGAGTTCCATTCAAAGGACCCTATCTTCGCGGTTGTTTTCGCCCACGTCTATCACACTTGCGCCGGTTCCGTATGTGATCCATACGAAGGTTGGTACGGTTCGATTCCAATGAACCTATAAGCACGGTTGGTTCGCCACGTTTTTCATACGTGTGCCGATTCCGCATCACGAGTATGCGAAGGGTTATATGGTTCCATTCAAAAGGAACCTATTTCCACGGTTGAGTGCTGTCCATGCAGCCTTAAACGCATGGGTGCCGTTCCTATAGTGAGCGGTAATGTTTGGGAACGCTTTCGTGGGTGCTGGCACGAAAGGTTCGTGTGTGGTGTTTTTCTGCAGGTACGCTAACCGCGTTCGTTAGGAGACGTTGTAGAACCGACTAGTTATTATAGGGAGAGACGTAATTGTTGCCTTGTCACCGGCACTGACCGCGTAAGACCCAAGTTCGGGCAGTTGTTTTTGGTTAAGTGTAAGGTAGGCCGTGCATGCGTCATACCTAAAAAGCTGTAACGTTTCCCTCTCAACAGCAACCTTGTTCGGAAGAGTTCTTTTGGATCTAAGGATTTCTAGTTTCTTTTAGTTTCTCTCGGTTAAGACCGAATGCTTCTCTATCCGACCCCTGACCCTTGGAGTTTATCTCACGTGGTTTTGGTTCTTGGTTCCAGATGGCTGTTCCCGGACATGTTCTTTTTGGAGCGGACGGTACTTTCCAGTCGACGTGTCTACTTTCGAGGGATTCCCTGCGATTTTGTGGGATACGTTGAAGTGGTTTGGGTACCAGTCCCCACCTTTGTATGCCGGACGGTTATATCTGGAGCAGGGCATCCAGACGTGCCAAGTGCAGGCGTTGGTACCTCCTCCCCCTGCACGGCCCGACTGGCCCTCCTTCGGCATAATAGCCTATGGCCTCGCTCCTGAGGATACATGGGAGTCTGCCGTCCTCCAGTTGCTCACCCAGTTCTGTCAGCTGCATCCCGTGGAGATCACGCTCGACCCGATCGGCCTCTTCCCCGTCAGGAACCGGCTGGACCCGGCATGGCTTGACCGCGTCGGGAACATCGAGGTGCTAGCCACCACATGCGCCATGGTCACCATCTCCACCAATATCCGGTGCATGGCAGCTCTTTACCGGCTGATAGAGCTTCAGGGGAGAGCCATGACCCTCTTCGCCCGGACGGCAGTAGATACTCACGGGTACCTCCAGGCAGCAAGAAGAGATATGGTAGGCCAAACCTACCAGCTGATTCAACGGGGTATCCAGATCCACGACATGCAAGATCGGATCTCTGAGCTTGAAGGAGAAGTCGCCGACCTCGTGGACGACATGATAGAGCTCTCGGAGGACAAGATGGAGGTGGAAATGGAATTGGCAGTTGCCAATGCCCATCTGGAGGAGCATCAAGCTGAGCTCGAAGATATGCATGCCCTCAACATGCAGCTCGAAGCTCAAGAGGACCCTGAGGAAGACGAAGGAGCGTCCAGCATGGATATCGAGGAAGATGGTGCCCCTTCTCCTACTCATAGTGTCCATTGGTAGATTAAGGGTTCTCAGCGAACCATCTTTTTGTTGTACTCCTCGGCAGCCTAGATTTTGGAAAAGTTGTAATAGGTTAGCCTAGAGTTGAGTGCTCCCTGGGTTGAAACACCGTTGTATATAAAGTTGATGCTGGTGCCTAGCTTTTTCATCTGTGCATGGTGTGGATGCTAGGCTAAGTAAGTTGCGCCATGATCATATGCTGTGTTCTGAGAGCCTGTTCAGTGGCCGACCCCAGCTTGTGAAACCGGGTGCGCCGACCCTTTGAGGTAGTTTCCGCCTCGTCCGACCCTTTTTAAGTATGGACCGTGCCCGACCCTTTGGCTTGAGTTGGACCATAGGAGTCTGTATATGACATGTGTTGCCTGAAGTTGAGTACCAGGTCAAGATAAATGTCATCTACTCTGAGAATGAGAAAAGTGTGTTTTCCTTATAAGGACGTGTGTTGCACCATTGGCAAGAGTTGCATTAAAGGAATTAATTTATACGTTCCATTTGTTGGAGTCACTTTAAGGTTATGAGTTTAATGGAGCGTTAACTCTTTCAGATGGCGCATCGCACCAGGTCTGGTTCTGTGCCCGGCAGTAGCGATCAGCGACAGGATCTTCCCCCACCCCCGCCCTCATCGCCACTGGAGGCAATCCTAGCAACTCAAACCGAGCTGCTAAGGCATCTGGTACAAGGGCAACAGCATCAGCCACATGGTGGAAGAGCCCAGCAGCAGCCGCATATCGCTTGGTATGAGGACTTTCTGGGGACACAGCCCCCTTTGTTCCAAAAGACACAAGAACCGCTCGATGCTGACGCCTGGGTTCGTACGATCGAATCCAAGTTTGAGCTTCTCACCGCTCCATGCCCCGACAACAACAAGGCTCGGTTTGCAGCCCAACAGCTGCATGGCTCCGCACGGCTTTGGTGGGATCACTACCATGCCATGCTGCCAGCTGGCCACGTGGTCAGTTGGAATGAGTTCAAGATGGCGTTCAAGGCGCATCACATTCCAGAAGGTCTCTTGGAGCGCAAGCTCAACGAGTTTCTGGCCCTCACCCAAGGAACTCGGGATGTGCTGCATTACGCTCAAGCTTTCAATGACCTGTGCCGTTATGCTGGCTATCATGTGGACACAGACGAGAAGAAGCGGGACAGATTCCGCCGAGGACTGAGCTTGGAGCTCAGGGAAAGGTTGAACCCCATCAAGGTGGACACCTACAATGAGTTGGTCAACCTGGCCATCTCTCAGTAGGACTGCATGCAAGCCCTCAAGGCCGACCAGAAGAGGAAAGCCTCTGTGGCATTTCCGAGTCCGCCGACTCGAAGGTTCCGGATGGTTCCTCCATAAGCCCCTGGCCGACCCCAGCAGTTAGGGAAATGGATCGCCCGACCCCCGCCAGCAACAACGCCTCGTTTTCTAGGCTTCCAACCGCAAGTGCCCCGGCCGACCCTGCCAACGCCACCTCGCCCGGCAGCCAATAACCGTTGTTTTACCTGCGGCAATGAAGGACATTTTGCAAAGAACTGCCCCAGGAACAAGAATCAACCGCAAGGTCAGAACCCCATGGCAGCCAGAGGAAGAAGGCCTAAGGTGCAAGTCCGACAAGGCCGACTCAACTACACCAGCTTGACCGAGCTCCCCGAAGGTGCGCCAGTAATGACGGGTACTTTCCTTGTTTTAAATCAAGCTGTTGTTGTGTTGTTTGATTCGGGAGCCTCTCATAGCTTTATCGGGAGTAAGGCTAGGGAAAGATGTGGGCTAAGTGTCGGTCACACTAAGGAACCTTATGTGATCGCCACTCCTGGAGGAAGGATAACATCGGATCAGATCGTTATTCTTGTACCTCTCCAGCTAGGCCCCACCCTCTTCAAGGAAAACCTTATCATCCTTGACCTAGAAGGTATAGATGTCATCCTTGGTATGGATTGGATGGCCCGACATCATGTGGTTCTAGATGCAGTACCGCGATCTCTCTGCATCAGCTCACCCTCCCATGGCAGTTCTACCATATCCTTGACCCATCCTGAGTCTGCACTTCCTTGTGCCTACCTTCTATCGGGAGCCCGTCTAGAAGACCTCCCTGTTATCTGTGAATATGTAACACCCGCCATTCTAAGTCATCAAAATGACTTTGAGGAATTGGAAGCAATTCGAGAAGAAAGGAAAAAGAATTTGACCGAAAATCAAATTCGGGTCAAAATTGGCCGAAATTTGAATTTTGAATTTGAAATTCAGAAAAATTCGGCGAAAATATGGAATAGCAGTATAAAGATGATTTGAACTTAAGGGTCAACAATTTGGAATAATATTTGATCCTAAAGAAATCAAAGAAGGAAATGAAAAGCTACGTTTACTATTCACCGTCCGAAAACAAGAAATCAGAAAAACAGCTCAGAGTCCATTTTGGAAATTTAATTCTGATGAATTTCTCAAATAAGTAAATCAGGACAACTATACCATGTTGAAGTATGAACCTTGAACTCCTAAATCTAGGTGTTGTTGATCAGGAATAGTGGAGGGAACCATTTTAAATAGAGGCCTAAAGTTGGCACTTTGTCACAATAGGTGACTTTGCTGGAATTTGGTTAAGTCTGAAAATGACATTGAATACATGACTTTAGAACCAATTTCTGGAGAAATTTCCTTAAAAGTGAGCAGATGTTTTTGGACATTAGTGTATTATGGACTATGGAGAAGGTAAATGAATAGTTGTTGTCCAGAGAAAGTGGAAGGTTTGAATTCAAATTGGAGCCAAAAGTCAGCAATTGAGCGGATTTCGAGCTCCTTGCCGAATTAAGTCTAAGTCTGGAAAACATGACGAGTATCCATGTTTGAAACCGAATTCTGCCCAATTTCTCAAGTAAGTGAGCAAAGGCAACTAGACAGCGGTGAAGTATGATCCTTGGACATGTTTAATAAGGTGCTGTTGCTCAGAGATATCAAAAGAATCAAAATTAAATCAAAGCTCAAAGTCAGCACTCTAGCTATTTCGGCCAACTCTCGAGCTGCGTAAATTCTAAGTCTGAAACAGTGTTAACTAGCAATGTTTGGAGCAATTTTCAGGAAAATCCAGTGCAAAGGCTATATGGTTTCTGGTGCAAAATGGAATCCTTATTAGTTGTAGAACACAAATAGGGAGTGGTT
>NC_028450.1:12237199-12278354 GCF_000263155.2 Setaria italica | reverse complement strand
AAAAATAATAAAAATTTAGGTATTTATTTAATGCCTTTTTGTGTAAGGTATTTAAATAAATGCTTAAACTTTATTAAATGTATAAAACTTGAAAATGCTTTATTATCCACAAATTATTATTAATTCATAGGAATTAGGTTTTGAGATTAGAAAATTATTATAATACTTTTAAAAATAAATAAAAAGGTCTAAGGTAGGTTTAGTAAAGGAAATAAAAATGGTGGGCTAATCTTTAGGGTTTTTGTGTGTTGGCTTGCAACTTTATCATGATAAATTGTATAGTCCTTGTTGGCTTGCAACTTTATCATGAAGGAAAGTTGTATAGTCTTGTATTCAAAAGTTTGCATCTCTAACTCTTGCATATACTGAATCGTAGACGTCACAACTCCTGGAGTGGGAATTCATGGAATTCAGCTGGAGATGGACAGCGTTCGCGGAGTGTGGAGTGCCTCTTTTAATAAAGAAGTTTTCCAAAGAACTAACCTTTGTTGATCCCAGGCAAGCCCCGGTGCATTTATACCTATCTATTTTGGAGTCGTTATTTCATGTGACTAGTTATAGGTTATTTGTTTATTGCATGCACTAAGTCTAGGAGTTGGATGAAACCTATTCTTGTGTATGATCATGCCTTGATTTAAGGACATCTTTACCACTTGTTCAAATCCTAGAAACTACCCAAGTCTAGAATTGCTTACTTGCTTACATGATTGGTTTACCAACCTTAAGGAAAACTCTTAAGTCATACATGCTGCTTATGAAGGATAGTTCGGAGTATAGAACTAGACAGAAGCTAGAGATGTAGTTCTGTCTGCTAATTAATCTGATTGAGGACCGATCCGTGTCTTAACTGCTGATCAAGTGATAACATCTGATCACTTACTGGGTATGGGACCAGTAAAGCCCAGTAGATTAGTAAATTCTATGATCAGGAATGCTTCGTACCCGCATTTGACGTGCTGGAGATTGGCAGGGGTGTAGCCTGAAACTCACATGGAGATCAGGCCAGACGTGGGGTCCCATGTGGGGGTGCATCCCTGGGTCCGGGTAGTTGTATTCCTAATCATTGACTTTACTAATCGAGAGGTTGTTAGTACGACCCGTACAGTCGTATAATGCTGGTGATCGGGGTGCTCTCCTGCAGGATGTAAATTGATCCGGATCGCCGCAATTCTCGGTTATGAATGCGCTTGATCACTGTTGAGCATCGTAGTATAACACATGTGATATAAAATCTTCTATTGCCAAGTACTGTATGAATTAACAGTTATGATTGTTTTACTTCTGTTATCATCTAGAATGGTTAGGTAACAACTTAACTAAAC
This sequence comes from Setaria italica, assembly GCF_000263155.2. Taxonomy (NCBI): domain Eukaryota; kingdom Viridiplantae; phylum Streptophyta; class Magnoliopsida; order Poales; family Poaceae; genus Setaria; species Setaria italica. The sequence continues at coordinate 12,277,032 of NC_028450.1, read as the reverse complement.
TAAAAGACAAAACTAAGGCCTCACTCGTAGTAAGCTTTTTCGGCAAAAATCGTGTCAACCAAGCACACCCAAAAGCTGACATGCATTCCAATGAAAAACTATTATATTGGTTAGTCGGGTAAGACTTGCTGAGTACCCCGTACTCAGGGTTTTCCCCTTGTGGTTATCTTTCAGAAGCTACCCAGGAAGCTACCGAGGAGGAGACCCCGAAGACCTAGAGTATTGACCTGAGTCTCTCAATACTCTAGAAAACCGTTTATCGACGCATCTTCTCCTAAACTGTTTATGTTTAATCTTAGAGCTTGTCTAACTCTGCATCACTAAGTTTGTCTCAACTTAAGTCTTGTAATAACTCGTACCTCTTAATTATGTATGTAAAAATGTAATATTTGTTGATATTATCCCATCGCGGATATTATCCTGATATATGGCTATGAGACATGTCGTGGATCCTTCGAGGAGTCCTAGGGACACTCGACGGACTACCGGACTTATGCTGTTTTAGGTGCGTTTCGAATAATTGTTGTTCCGACAGCAATTAGGCGCACTTAAACCAGCTTAAGTTGGGCGGTTCCGCCACAGCTGGTATCAGAGCCGTAGGTTGGGATAATCAACAAATATTACCGTTTAAAAATTGAGACTCTATTTTAAAATAAGAAAACATGAGTCACAGGTGGCAGTAGTGTTAACTGGTTGATTGTTTTGCAGATGCTAACTGTTTGCTGCGTGTCGCTAGTATTCGGTAGTCTATTATTTAGGGAGAGATTACGATGCCACCAATTTTTCTACGAGTGTGTATATGAGTCTGAAAGTACGTAGGAATCGTTGCATCATGTTTGCATTGCATGTTTCAAAATTTTTGGGTTTGGAGAGTGCCGTTAGACCTAAACCCGTTCCGTGTAATAGAAGCTAGACGTAGTAAGGGGGTCGATGCAACAGAGAACTGCAGAAGAGAAGATCAAGACAGACGGATAGACACCAAATCTTATTGAGTAAGCAATTAGGACAACTTATACTGTCTGGTGTGAGAAGAATAAGAATAAATTAGATCCAGTCTGACAAAAAGCAGGGGATCAGAAATCAGGACTATAGTACTGGAAGCATGGTATAAAGGTTTGAAGGCTTTTTCTCAAAAAGAGCAAGACGTTATTACAATCACTTTATGAGATTAAAAGACTTCAATATAAATACTCTTCATCAACACGCCTGTTCCAGTAATATTATTAGAGAGAAAGGAATGAAGGTTTAAGAATGAGGGAAAATGATACTCCATATAATTTGGATATAAGTAAGAAGGCAGCTCTTGCACGAGATCGTAATATGGGAAAAGTTATGAGGAAAGCGGTTAAAGAAATTGGGTGAACATGAGGTCAATTGACGAAAGCCCAGGAATTTATTGATCCTAATACCTCGGAGATATATCAGAAAACCATGAAAGCAAAAGCAATACCTGTTCATCTCGGTTGTAGTGAAAGGAAAGAAAGGTATTGTAAGTAACAATATGGGTATAATTGAACTGGCATCTTAAAAAGTAGATCTGCATGTTTGTGAGAATCTGGATAGTCTCGGTGTGGAAATGGAAGAGAATTTAGAAAGAGTCATATGGAACCTAATCAACTGTTAGCTAAGGGCAATGTTGAGGGGGTTGTTTAAGAGAAACATCTACCAAGGTTTGCGAGATGCAGGGAATAATGATATTAAAGAACCAAAGGAAGTTTAATGAGTTTCGGTCTGTTGGATCTTTGTGACCCCAAAATATTGGACCCAAGTGGATACATTTAATCCGGGTCAGAACTTGTGATGTAGAGCCACCATAAATTCTTACCTTGGTTAATGCTATTGCTAGTCCTATGAATTCAAGAGCTGAGCAGGCTAGATTGCTGAACAGGGACAATCAAAGTACAGGCAATTAACGTGGTTGTTTGGGAATTAAAGCAGTATCAAAACCACAAACTTTTGGGAAGACACTATTTTTAACCTTTCACACAACAAGTGGACAGATACTATCCCAGCTGCTTTATGTGATCTACAAGCTCTCAATCCGCTAAATTCGTCTCGCGGTCATCTCATGGGAAAGGTGCCGAGTGTTCCAAAAAGGTTCCAGCAGTTACAATCAATGGCAATCAAGGTCTTTGCGGCGGAGTATGTGAGCTGCATATACCCGCATGCGCTGTTGTTTCTTGGTATACAACAAGATTAAAAGTTTTGGGTTAAAATATGTATCCGCATCGTTGGTTTTGTGGCACTATTCATATTATCGTGATGCCTTATACTTCAGTAGAGAAAGTCCTTCATAATGTGAACACCGTTGGTTTCTTCAAGTAAGAATTTCTGTAAAATTTTCTACCAGAATTGAATTCAGGTCATTGAGAATTTTTCGGAGTCTTTAATTAGAAAAGGAAGCTATAGTTCGGTTTACGAAGGAAAGCTAATCCAGGTGAACCGAGTTGTTGGCTGTGAAGGTTTTTGATACAAACATATAAGGCACCGATGGGAGTTTTATGTCAGAATGTAAAGCTCTGAGGAGATGTGTACAGTTTTGGAGTATTGCTGGCAGAGACACTAACAGGGAAAAAGTTAGCAGGTCCTGTGTTCTGCAACGGAGTAAGCATTATAATCTTCATCGAGAAAGATTTTCCAGACCAGATACTTCATATCCTTGATGTTTAAAAGAATGCCAGGAGTTTTCTGGAGCAGATTTGGAAGAAGATAACGCAGTCTACTCATGCTTGTTAAAGTTGCTAAGAGTGGCATTTTCCTGCACATGTCAGCCTTTAATCACTATATGAACATGAGACAAGTTGTTGCAGAATTACACGTAAATCCAAACATTATATATGGATACATGTGTGATTCTTCGATGTACGGAAATTCAAAGATTGAGTTTGCAGGACATTAACTCCAAGGTCCCGCAGGCACATGATGGACCAGCTATCTGGTTAGGCGATCCGTCAGAAAGAAGATAGCTTGGGAAAGATTTCACGATAATTATTTGTAACCAGTATCTGCTAAAAAGGATTATAAGAGTGCCGCTGGAACAACTTCTAAAAGGTTTAGTAGAGACACAAGAGTGTTCAGGAGTATCTAAGTGCATTTAACCATCTGGCACAATATGCTCCCAAACATATGAACACTAAGTCTTAGAAAAGGAATTGCTCCCAAACACTTTTACAGATCATAGTTCTGCCATAAATATAGTAATCCCCAGGAAAGATAAGAGCTTTGGACAAACCCCTTGGAAGGGAGGAATCCTTGGAATGAGAGGACATTTCTTTTGAAGCATCTAAAAGTATCCCTCAGGAGTGGAAAGGTTGTCTACCAAGAACCTGCTAGATCTACTTATCGGCCCCGATGATAATTATCTTAGCAGCCATGGGTTATCCAGAACCCAGATAATGCTTCATGTTCAACAAACCCATAAGTACTTGAAAGGTTAAAGCACCACTATCTTTGCAAATTTACAGCTGTATTATAACATAACTATAGAAGGACTGGTTTCACCAGAGATCTCCCTTTTCAAAAGAAAGGGGAAAAATATGAATGAGAAAGCTCAGATTTCATGCCAAGGATTTGGTCAAAAAGTCTATCCGAAAGAAATTCCTTAATTAGAAGGAAGGGACGTGAGCATTATACGGATATTCACGAGTTTCTAAAGGTTGATTTTGCATGAAATCCTGAGAATAGTAAGATGTGTCAAGCTTTGAAGCAAAGATTATGACGAACAAGAATAAAGGAGAATATGCGGAGCAATTGCGCATTGATTTGGATAGCTTCTGGAGCATGGACTATATGCCAAGTTTAGTGAGTATGAGTTTTGGCTAAAGAAGGTTCTGTTCATTAGGCATGTTTTGTCCAAGTAAAGAATTGAAGTGGATCCTGGAAAAATCAAGGACATAAGTTATCAATAACTGTTCAGGAAGTATGAAGTTTTCTTAAAATAGCCGGACGCTATCAAAGTCAGATCTGAATATGAGGCATGAAATGACTGAAACTAATCCAAGACTATAAACTAGAGATTGTGTCATCTGAACAAAACTACTGTACCCTGCATAACCTTATCTTATAAGATACCTTGAGGAAAAAGATAGAACAAACTCAGAAGAAGGACAAAGGAATGAGAATACTTCGGGAATAAGTAAGCTAAAGTGATATTATTTACTTTACCAGGATGAAGAGCTGAATAATAGTACTTAAGAAGATGGGCTTGAGAAAGGAGATCTTAGATGAAACTTGCACCCGAGCAGTATTAAAATGCATTAATACAGGAAGTAATGATTTTGGTGGACAAGAATGAAAAGGGAAATAGCCAAGTATGTATCTGAATATGATACGTGTCAAAAGGTAAAAGCTATATATCAGAAATCGGTCGACTTATTGCAACCCTTAACCATTTCTGAATGGAAGTAGGAAGATATTTCCCTGGATTTTACGGTAGGATTTCCTACTACCTCAAGGGGGTATGATTTCATATGAGTTATCCTAGCTTGACTCACTAAGTCGGCTCATTTCATTCCTGTCAAGACCGCTTATCATATGTCAGCTTATGTGGAGTTTTATATGTCTCGGGTAGTATCGTTACATGGAATACCCAAGACAATTGTCTTTAATTGAGGTTCTCGACTTGTCCCAGGATTCTGGGAATAGATATGTGAGGCAATAGGAACTACCCTTATTAAGAGCAAAGGATGCTTGGTTAGACAGAAAAAGATATGCTTCAAGCCTGTATCCTTATCTTCTCGAAGAAATGGGATGAATGTTTTGCCTCTAAAAGAATGTTTGCTTTTTAATTTAGTCGGAATCAAGAGAAAGAGCACATTTGGAATCAGATCTAGTCAATTAAAGTTGAGGAAAAAGTTCAGAAAAATTATTCGGATACAAGAAGAGGATCTTTGGAATTTTATTTTGAGACTTTGTACATTTCGAAGTATCCCCGATGAAAGGAGTACACCGATTTGGAGTCAAAGGAAAATTTGTTCCGAAATATATTGGTCCATAAGAAAATTCTGGATCGGAAGACCAACAATACTCGAACTAAGAGTATCAGGTTGTATAAGGTACAAATGAAAGAATCATGCTCCAGATGAAGCTACTTGGAGACAGACTGAAAACCTAGAGTCTAATATCCAGAATTAATTGGGACCGTCAGGAACAGATGAATAAAGAACCACCACCCGCACTATCCTTGTACAGAAAAAGAAGAAATAGTTAACCTGAGGCAGTTTCCTTTCCATTCTCAAAAACCGAGGATTTAACCCCGGGAATCTCGGGACGAGATTCTGTTAAGGGGGAGGGGCTGTAACACCCGCCATTCTAAGTCATCAAAATGACTTTGAGGAATTGGAAGCAATTCGAGAAGAAAGGAAAAAGAATTTGACCGAAAATCAAATTCGGGTCAAAATTGGCCGAAATTTGAATTTTGAATTTGAAATTCAGAAAAATTCGGCGAAAATATGGAATAGCAGTATAAAGATGATTTGAACTTAAGGGTCAACAATTTGGAATAATATTTGATCCTAAAGAAATCAAAGAAGGAAATGAAAAGCTACGTTTACTATTCACCGTCCGAAAACAAGAAATCAGAAAAACAGCTCAGAGTCCATTTTGGAAATTTAATTCTGATGAATTTCTCAAATAAGTAAATCAGGACAACTATACCATGTTGAAGTATGAACCTTGAACTCCTAAATCTAGGTGTTGTTGATCAGGAATAGTGGAGGGAACCATTTTAAATAGAGGCCTAAAGTTGGCACTTTGTCACAATAGGCGACTTTGCTGGAATTTGGTTAAGTCTGAAAATGACATTGAATACATGACTTTAGAACCAATTTCTGGAGAAATTTCCTTAAAAGTGAGCAGATGTTTTTGGACATTAGTGTAATATGGACTATGGAGAAGGTAAATGAATAGTTGTTGTCCAGAGAAAGTGGAAGGTTTGAATTCAAATTGGAGCCAAAAGTCAGCAATTGAGCGGATTTCGAGCTCCTTGCCGAATTAAGTCTAAGTCTGGAAAACATGACGAGTATCCATGTTTGAAACCGAATTCTGCCCAATTTCTCAAGTAAGTGAGCAAAGGCAACTAGACAGCGGTGAAGTATGATCCTTGGACATGTTTAATAAGGTGCTGTTGCTCAGAGATATCAAAAGAATCAAAATTAAATCAAAGCTCAAAGTCAGCACTCTAGCTATTTCGGCCAACTCTCGAGCTGCGTAAATTCTAAGTCTGAAACAGTGTTAACTAGCAATGTTTGGAGCAATTTTCAGGAAAATCCAGTGCAAAGGCTATATGGTTTCTGGTGCAAAATGGAATCCTTATTAGTTGTAGAACACAAATAGGGAGTGGTTGGCCTATATGGAACAGTTGGGCTACGGAAATTGGTGCCAAAGAAGGGTAAATGACCACATTTTGTGAACTGTCGAAACTGAATTGTCTGAATTCAGTTACAGGAGGTTCACGCCGAAATTGGAGCTCCAAAAACTCGGTGTTAGGGTGCTCATCTTGGGTAAAGGCCAATCTATCAATTGTAGTGCTCGGACCACTCTACAAGTTTGCTTAAAGAAGTTTTGCGAGTTGGGATCAAAAGGTTCGAGTAAAAGAGGTCTGAATATTTTGGCTGGGAGGAGCTAAAGGGAAGCAGACAGCAGGAACAGAGCAGCGCGGCAGTGCCGTGCCGCTGCCGGCTCTCGCGCATGTCGGCCAGCGCGACAGCCACCACTGCGCCACGTCGCCTACTACGAGCCAAGCTGAACGTGGCACGGTAAAAGACCACGATGTTGTTCCCGCGCTTATCCTTTTCACCGGCCGTGTTACATCGACAGAAGCAAAACTCGATCATGCAGTACCGCCGCTGGCCGATTCACTCACGACATCGCTCCCCTGCGCGATTCCACCGCCCAAGGGTCCGCCCAGCGTCTCGCCGACACCCCACACCCCACCTTATCTCAGCTCCCTGCCGTCAAGCTTCGGCATGCCGTGGTTTCAACCCGCCGGCCGCCGTCACCTAATCCACAAGGTAAACTCCTGAACCGGCTGTTCCTTCTCAATTAGCGGGCTTAGGGGCATCCTGCTAGGGTGTGGGAGTTGTTGGGGGAGTCGAGGGAACTGGTTGCGCTGTCTCCATGCGCCGCCATGGCCGGCGGTTGGTCAAGCCGCCGCCGCCCGTGGAGGGGCTGGCTCGGGCCGCCTCCCGGCGAGCGGGCGGTGGGCGCAGGTGCGCCTGGCCTGGGGCGCCGCCGCCCCGGTCGGCTCGGCCGCCGGCGAGCCGCCGTTGGCCGGAGCCCGCCCCGTTTTCCTCCCACCGGCATGCGCCCGGCCTTGGCCAGGGGAAGAAGAAGCCCCTGACCAAGGGGGCCGCCCGTCAGCCGCACAGGAGGGAAGGAGGAGTATAAGGGCCGGCCGCCCGTTTTGGACCAGAGAAAAAAAGAACGGCAGCCCAACCGGCCCGTGCAACAAAAAAAAGGAGAAGAGGAGGGCCAGCGCCGTCTTGGGCCGGAAGGCCAAGTCCCGGTGGGGAGGGCCCAGGTGGAGCGGGAGAGAAGGAGAAGGCCAGGCAGCCATTTTGGGCCGAAAGAGAGGCGCCGGCCCAGCTGGCCGCGCGGCATAAAAGGAGAAGGAGGCAGGCGCAAGAAGGATAAGGGGGCCGGTCAACCGTCTTGGGCCAAAGAAAGGAATCGGCCTAGCTGGCCCGCGAGCGGTAAAAGAAAAAGAAAGAGAGCCGATGGGCCGTTTTGTCACTTGGGAAAGAAATGAACCGTGCGGCCCAGGTAGAATTAAAGAAGAAAGAAAAAGGTGGGCCGGCCGGAATTGAGAAAGAGAAGAGAAAAGGGAACCGGCCCAAAAAGGGAGCTGCCGTTTAGAGACCCACGCACCACGGGTTAAAGATTGACGGGCCACCTTTTGGCCCAAGAGAAGGTTTCGGCTGTGGGCCCCACGCGTTAGTAAAGAAAAGAAGAAGAAGAATAGGAGACCGGATGGGCCCTAGGTGAAAATGATGGTGGGTAGAAGAAGGTTAGGTGAGAGAAGTTTGGGCCGGGGGTTTTTATTAAACCTTAGGTTTTCTTTTATTAGATAAATAGATTAAATGCTGTTTTCACCATTTAATTCACAAGAAATTTTAGAAGTGCCCAAAATTAGTGAAACCAATTTTATTAGGATTGTTTTATTTTCCTTTATGCATTAAAATTCTTAAACCCTAGGAAAAATAATAAAAATTTAGGTATTTATTTAATGCCTTTTTGTGTAAGGTATTTAAATAAATGCTTAAACTTTATTAAATGTATAAAACTTGAAAATGCTTTATTATCCACAAATTATTATTAATTCATAGGAATTAGGTTTTGAGATTAGAAAATTATTATAATACTTTTAAAAATAAATAAAAAGGTCTAAGGTAGGTTTAGTAAAGGAAATAAAAATGGTGGGCTAATCTTTAGGGTTTTTGTGTGTTGGCTTGCAACTTTATCATGATAAATTGTATAGTCCTTGTTGGCTTGCAACTTTATCATGAAGGAAAGTTGTATAGTCTTGTATTCAAAAGTTTGCATCTCTAACTCTTGCATATACTGAATCGTAGACGTCACAACTCCTGGAGTGGGAATTCATGGAATTCAGCTGGAGATGGACAGCGTTCGCGGAGTGTGGAGTGCCTCTTTTAATAAAGAAGTTTTCCAAAGAACTAACCTTTGTTGATCCCAGGCAAGCCCCGGTGCATTTATACCTATCTATTTTGGAGTCGTTATTTCATGTGACTAGTTATAGGTTATTTGTTTATTGCATGCACTAAGTCTAGGAGTTGGATGAAACCTATTCTTGTGTATGATCATGCCTTGATTTAAGGACATCTTTGCCACTTGTTCAAATCCTAGAAACTACCCAAGTCTAGAATTGCTTACTTGCTTACATGATTGGTTTACCAACCTTAAGGAAAACTCTTAAGTCATACATGCTGCTTATGAAGGATAGTTCGGAGTATAGAACCAGACAGAAGCTAGAGATGTAGTTCTGTCTGCTAATTAATCTGATTGAGGACCGATCCGTGTCTTAACTGCTGATCAAGTGATAACATCTGATCACTTACTGGGTATGGGACCAGTAAAGCCCAGTAGATTGGTAAATTCTATGATCAGGAATGCTTCGTACCCGCATTTGACGTGCTGGAGATTGGCAGGGGTGTAGCCTGAAACTCACATGGAGATCAGGCCAGACGTGGGGTCCCATGTGGGGGTGCATCCCTGGGTCCGGGTAGTTGTATTCCTAATCATTGACTTTACTAATCGAGAGGTTGTTAGTACGACCCGTACAGTCGTATAATGCTGGTGATCGGGGTGCTCTCGTGCAGGATGTAAATTGATCCGGATCGCCGCAATTCTCGGTTATGAATGCACTTGATCACTGTTGAGCATCGTAGTATAACACATGTGATATAAAATCTTCTGTTCCCAAGTACTGTATGAATTAACAGTTATGATTGTTTTACTTCTGTTATCATCTAGAATGGTTAGGTAACAACTTAACTAAACTAAAAGACAAAACTAAGGCCTCACTCGTAGTAAGCTTTTTGGCAAAAATCGTGTCAACCAAGCACACCCAAAAGCTGACATGCATTCCAATGAAAAACTATTATATTGGTTAGTCGGGTAAGACTTGCTGAGTACCCTGTACTCAGGGTTTTCCCCTTGTGGTTATCTTTCAGAAGCTACCCAGGAAGCTACCGAGGAGGAGACCCCGAAGACCTAGAGTATTGACCTGAGTCTCTCAATACTCTAGAAAACCGTTTATCGACGCATCTTCTCCTAAACTGTTTATGTTTAATCTTAGAGCTTGTCTAACTCTGCATCACTAAGTTTGTCTCAACTTAAGTCTTGTAATAACTCGTACCTCTTAATTATGTATGTAAAAATGTAATATTTGTTGATATTATCCCATCGCGGATATTATCCTGATATATGGCTATGAGACACGTCGTGGATCCTTCGAGGAGTCCTAGGGACACTCGACGGACTACCGGACTTATGCTGTTTTAGGTGCGTTTCGAATAATTGCTGTTCCGACAGCAATTAGGCGCACTTAAACCAGCTTAAGTTGGGCGGTTCCGCCACAGAATACCCTGATGTATTTCTGGAAGACTTGCCGGGTATGCCACCTGATAGAGAAGTGGAGTTTTCCATAGAGTTGATCCCTGGCACAGCCCCTATATCTAAGAGACCCTATCGGATGCCACCCGCTGAGTTAGCCGAGTTGAAGACCCAGTTGCATGATCTGTTGGAAAAAGGCTTCATCTGACCCAGTACATCATCTTGGGGTTGCCCTGCCCTATTTGTGAAGAAGAAGGATGGCAGTCTACGTATGTGTGTGGATTACCGACCCCTCAATGCTGTGACAGTCAAGAACAAGTACCCACTGCCACGCATCGATGTCTTGTTTGATTAGTTAGCCGGAGCAAAAGTGTTCTCCAAGATCGATCTTCGTTCTGGTTATCACCAAATCAAGATTCGACCCTACGACATACCCAAGACAGCTTTCTCTTCCAGATATGGACTGTACGAGTACCTAGTCATGTCCTTTGGACTCACCAATGCACCCGCCTATTTCATGTACCTCATGAAATCGGTGTTCATGCCCGAGCTGGACAAGTTTGTAGTGGTGTTCATTGATGATATCCTAGTGTACTCGAAGAGCAAAGAAGAACATGCCGATCATCTTCGTGTACTTCTCCAACGGCTAAGAGATCACCATCTTTATGCCAAGTTCTCCAAGTGTGAGTTATGGTTAGATAGTGTTAAGTTTTTGGGACATACTATCTCCAAGGATGGTATCGCCGTGGATCCCAGTAAGGTGCAGGAAGTCATGGAATGGAAGCCTCCTGCCTCAGTGCACCAGATCAGAAGTTTCCTTGGACTGGCAGGTTACTATCGGCGTTTCATACCGGATTTCTCCAAGATAGCTAAGCCAATGACCGAGTTGTTGAAGAAGGAGGTCAAATTTGTGTGGGACACCAAGTGTGAAGAGGCCTTCAAGACCCTGAAGCACTTGCTGACCACAGCCCCAGTTTTGGCTCAGCCCGACCCCTCTAGGCCGTATGACGTATACTGTGACGCCTCTGGCACTGGACTCGGATGTGTTCTTATGCAACATGATCGAGTCATTGCCTATGCCTCACGGGCGTTACGACCTCATGAGCTAAGCTACCCAACCCATGAACTTGAGTTGGCAGCAGTGGTACATGCCTTGAAGATATGGAGACACTACCTAATGGGAGATCACTGCAACATCTACACCGACCACAAGAGCCTCAAGTACATCTTCACGCAAGCCGACCTCAACATGCGCCAGAGAAGATGGCTGGAGTTGATAAAGGATTATGAATTGGAAGTGCACTATCATCCCGGCAAAGCCAATGTGGTAGCCGATGCCCTCAGTCGCAAACACCATTGCAACTGCTTGTTGTCAGCAGCCTTTACCAAGACTCTGTGTCACGAGATGGGAAAACTCAGTTTGGAGATTGTCTCTCAAGGAACCCTTGGTCACATCCTCCTTGACTCAGTTTTGAAAGACCAAATTCGGTCAGCACAAGTAAAGGATGAAGAAATAAAATGGATCATCAGTAAGATCTCAGTAAGGAATGAGGGATATAAGCAATTCCGGTAGGACCAAACGGGAGGTGTGCATTATGGAGACCGACTAGTGGTACCAGCCGACCCCGAGCTGAGAAAGCAAATCCTAGATGAAGCTAATCTCTCCAAGTTCTCAATCCATCCTGGCAGCAATAAGATGTACCATGATCTCCGTCAAACCTTTTGGTGGAGTGGAATGAAATCAGAGATAGCTCGGTATGTTTCAGAATGTGACACCTATCAACGTGTCAAAGCCAGTCATTTAAAGGTAGCAGGTACCCTGCAGCCGCTACCTCTTCCCTCTTGGAAATGGGAACACATCAGCATGGATTTCATAGTTGGATTGCCCCTTACATCGCAACGATATGATTCCATCTGGGTTATAGTGGACCGTCTGACCAAGACCGCACACTTCCTTCCTGTTCGTATCACCTACACCGTCAAGCAGTATGCAGAGTTGTACCTCAACCGCATAGTTTCCCTACATGGTGTACCCAAGACCATCTCTGATCGAGGAGTTCAGTTTGTGGCACGCTTTTGGGAGCAACTACAAACATCCATGGGCACCAAGCTCATCCGAAGCTCAATCTATCATCCTCAAACAGATGGTCAAACCGAGAGACTCAATCAGATCCTCGAAGACATGTTAAGAGCTTGTGTTATCCACTATGACAAGAATTGGGACAAGTGTCTGCCCTTAGCAGAATTCTCCTACAATAACAGTTACCAGGCCAGTTTGAAGATGGCACCGTTCGAAGCCCTGTATGGCCGGAGATGCAGGACCCCCTTGAACTGGTCCCAACCCGGAGAAAGACAGGTCTATGGCCCTGACTTAGTGGTAGAAGCCGAAGAGCAAGTAAAGGTAATTCAAGCTAATCTCAAGGCTGCCCAATCTCGACAGAAGAGTTACTCCGACCGGCGGAGAAGACCCCTGCAGTTCGACCTTGGTGATCATGTGTACCTTCGAGTCTCCCCGACCAAAGGAGTGCAACGGTTTGGAGTAAAAGGCAAGTTAGCTCCCCGTTATGTTGGCCCTTATGAGATTGTGGAGATATGTGGAACTGTCGCTTACCGGATCCAACTCCCAGAACAGCTATCGGCCATACACGATGTTTTCCATGTGTCTCAACTGAAGAAATGTGTCCGAGTTCCAGCAGAAATCTTAGAGCAAGAACAGCTTCAAGTAGAGCCCGACCTGACCTACGCCGAGTACCCAGATCGAGTTCTTGACCAGAAGGAAAGACACACCTGACGCCAAGTGGTAAAGATGTACAAGATTCTCTAGAGAAACCACACCGAAGATGAAGCAACATGGGAAACGGACGAATATCTGAACAAGCGTTTCCCAGGTTTTCTATCTCGTCAAGGAGGTAAAAACGTCACCTCGCTTTTTGATGTCCGAATCTCGGGACGAGATTCTTTTTAAGAGGGGTAGGCTGTAACGACCGACCCCTAAACCTTCCCAGTTAGTCTTGATCAGAGCCCTTGATCAAAGTCATCTGTCCTATTTTACCGCGCCGAGTGCTCAGCCTTCCGCCCGATTCCGACCCCCGGAGACCCGACCCCTCTCCGTTTCGCTCCTCTCCCGACCCCGGCGAGCTCAGCCCACCGTCGGATCCTTCTAATCCTCCTCAAACGTCCATTCTATCCACCGGTGGACCCGCGAGATCTTTTCCCCAGATCCTCCGCGACAGGCGCACTCGAGTTGCATGCCCGCTTCAGAGTCTCCCTGCCGCGTGGCTCGTCTTCTCTGACGCCCGCCGCTCAGTTTTGTCTCTGGCAAGCGACCAAGTGGGTTCTCGCGCCCCTTTCCCCAATGGCAGCGGAAGCCCCTCTGCACCCCTTTCTGCAGAGCCTCGCCTCCCGCGCCCATCATCACGCTGCCAGATCCCGGCCCCAGAGCCCGATGTCGCCTGTCTTTTCCGTCCCTTCAGCCACAGTCGCGCCGCCCGGTCGCCGCTACACGACGATTCCTCTATCGCCAACCCCGACCGCGGCCGCGACAGCTCCTTTCCCCGCCCTGTCAGAAGCCGCCCGACAATCTGTTGCTCCGCGCTCGCCCGCGCGCCCGCGGCTGCCTGTCTTCTCACCTGTGCGCCCTCGATTCTAGCGCCGTTAAACCGGTCGCTTCTATCAAATCTTCCGCACGGCGACGCCCGCTTTCCGCCAAATCTCAACCACCGGTCTACCCGCTCCTACGCCACCCTGACGGCAGAACGCAATGATCGCTGGCGTCACCCCCGGAGTTCTGCACCACCGCCCTCTTCGCTCAATCGCCGCCACGGCAGAGCACTCCATTGCCTCTCCCCGGCCTTCGCGCCGCTCCCCTTCTCTCTCTCCCGCGCCGCTTCCTTTTCTCTGTTCCAGCAGCTATAAAAGGAATGCACCAGCCGCCGGAGTTCCCTCTGCCATTGTTGCCTTCAGCCTTCTCTCGCTCTCTGCTCAAGCTCCTAGCGCCGCACACCAAGTTCTTGAGGAGTTCTTCTCTCAGATTTTTCTCTCAGTTTTTCTCCAAGTCACCCAGCAGCTTGCTCCTCTGTGCTGCGTAAAAGCTCTCTTGTGATCTGCAAGAAGCACCGCCGCCGCCGTAGCATTCCCAGTCTTAGCCCTTGTTCAAGCTTTAGTTCCTCCGCCCAAGTCTGCTGCTTCCCGACCCCCAAGCTTTCCTTTCAGGAAGAAGGTGAGTTGCCGACCCCAGTCCGCCTCGCCCGACCCCTCCTATCCGCCCGACCCCGATTCCGTCTCGCCCGACCCTATCTGTTCCGCCGACCCTTATATCCGCCTCGCCCGAGGGCTTGGCTGTGATCTTTTTCTTCAACCCGAGGGTGTATGTGTAAAACTTAAGAACCCTTCAGCGCTTGCGTCTGAGGATCCCTAGTTTTTCCCACATCCTCTAGTTTAAGGATCAGATCATGAGTTCCTTTCCTACCCTTGCCTCTTGAGCATCATCAGCTCTCTTGAACCACCATAACCTCCTGCTCGTTGTCGTGAGTTTCTGGGCTCAGGCGAGCCAGTGTTGCTGTTGAAATAACTGTCTATGCTAACCCTTGCATTGCATTCGTGTAGAGCTGCAACTCGCCGATGGCTTCTACGAGCTTCACCCGGCGCCAGAAGAAGAAGCTGTAGCTGAGTTCCTGCCCGCTGAAGCCGAAGTTGCCTCCGAAGTCGAGCAGTTTTCTCCCTCCTTGCTTGAAGGCAAGCCCCGGTTGCATGAAAGTCCTATGTGTTTTACCAGACTTGCGCATGCCTTCTGTAACATGCTTGTGCATTTACGTATAGGAGATGTGTGAAACCCTAGATGCATAACTTAGTTGTCCCCATGATCTGAGCACTAGCTGTTGGACCGAGTAGTCGCCTTGCTTAACTAGGAGACGGTAAAAGTCGAGTGATCTCCTGTCACTCGCGAGTTGTAGGAGTTGAATGTCTATCTTTCTGTTACAACTATAAGGACGATGGACGGAGCAGGGTTTTGGTAACTCTTTGGTGGATGGATGGTCGCCCCGTCTGTCACCTCCGGGTGCGCGGATGTCGTGAGGCTAGGTTCACCATGCATGGTTAAAGAACTCGAATCGATTCGTCTGCCTCTCACAGTTTGAGATTGCTTGATCGCTATGTCACCCTGAGTAAATGAGGAATCTGATGACGACATGTTTGTTGATATATCTATACCTCTTGTTTGGTTCGATGAATGCTTAGAATAGGTTGCACAACCTAGACTGGTAAAAGAACCTAGAACCGGAGCTAAAACTTGAAAATAGGATTACTTAGTGCTTTTGGCAAACAAACCCCTCAGCCAAAAAGCCCTGCATGTCTAGATGGAGGAGTAGTTTTACTTCCATCGGTTAAGTCTTATTGAGCTTAGTAGCTCAGCCTTGTTGTGGCTCCTGTTTTTCAGGTGAGGTTGCTGCGCCCGACCCCTCTCTTGCTGGCGCCTAGCCGCCCCAGCTTCCGCCAGGCTGGACAGTCGAGTGGGATCCTTCCTCAGACGGCGAGGAGAGGAACCAGTGATGTCCCGGTTGGCCTCACCAGGGATGTCCGACCCCGACGAAGTCTTCCGCTAGTGTTTTTCTCCGTTGTTTCTTTTGAAATCTTGTAAAACTCTGATGTTGGATTTTATGGTCGAACTAAATCGGAAATTTTGTCTAACTCTTTGGACTCGTTGTATTCTCTGGAACCACTCACGTTCGTGTGGGTTGTTAAACTCGATCCTGTTCAAGTGGTTAAATCGGAGGAAATCCGACGGCAGTTCGTGTTAACTCGGCTTAGGCAGGAGTGTCGCATGTTAGGCGGCTTAACCCTGTCTAAATCAAGTTAATCCGAAGTGGATCCGCCACACTTCCCCATCCCATACTAGGTATAAGATTAGTACTTTCCAACACTTGATCACGAACACCATCACTTTCAGACCTTAACTAGATTCAAGTAGACAGACGGGGCGATCCACCGACCACCAAAAAGAGTTCACAAGGTCCTGCCCCACCCATCGTCCTTATAGTTGTAACAAGAAGGAGGACAACCAACTCCTATAACTCGCGAGTGACAGGAAATCACTCGACTTTTACTGATTCCTGTTAAGCACTGCAACTACTCGGACTTATCATACTAGTGTTCACATCAAGAGAAACTGAGTCATGCATCTATGGTTTCAAACAACTCCTATACGTAAATGCATATACATACAAAAGAAGGCATGCGCAAGTTTAGAAAGATTGGGTTATGCTCCAGGGCTTGCCTTTGAGTGGGGTGGAGGAAAATTGGTCTTCTGCGGGTTCTGCTTCGGCTCCTGCGGTCGGCAGCTCGGCTACCGCTCCGTCTTCTGGCACCGAATGCAGCTTGTAGGTACCGTCGGCGAGATTTAGTTCTACACGGAAATGCAGTGCAGGTGTTAAACACTTAGATGATTATTTCAACAACACTTGCAAGCTTAAGCTCAGAAACTTGTAGCAAAACTACAGGAAAGGTGTGGAATCCTAAGCTTCTGTTGATAGAGAACAAGGTAAAAGAGTCGGATCGGGAAAAACTTATGATCTGACCCTCAGACATAAGGAATAACTGTACCGGGGTCCTCAAACTTAATGCAGAGGAGTCCTCAAAAATTTACACAGATACCCTTGGTCAAAAGAAAAAGGTTACAGCCAAGCCCTCGGGCGAGGCGGACAAGGGTCGGCGAAACAGACAGGGTCGGGTGAGACGGAAACAGGGGTCGGGCGAACTGGAAAGGGGTCGGGCGAGACGGAAAAGGGGTCGGGCTAGATGGAAATGGGTCAGCAGCTTACCCTTGGGCCTACTGGTGAAGTATTGGGATCGGGAAGAAGCAAGCTCAGGCAGAAAAGACTAAGGCACTAAGGCTTGGGCGGTGGCGAGGTCCGGCGGTGCTCCGGCGACTGCCGTGCTTCTTGTGGACAACAAGTAAGCTCTAGCATCGTGCGAAGGAAACAAGCGGCTGGTGGGTTGGGAAAAGTGGGTGTTGAGCGGAGAGGGGAAGTTCCTCGAGAGTTTATGCGGCAGCGCTTGAGCACGAAATAGAGGAAGGTGCGGCGAGGCAAAGATGGCGAAGGGAACTCCGGTAGAGGTTCTGGTATTCCCTTTTATAGCTGCGCGGAAGAGAAGGAGTCCGGGCAGTGCGAGGATCAGGTCGAAGAGGATGGAGTGCTCTGCCGTGGCGTCGATTGGGCGACGCCTGCATTGGCCGGCGAAGCGGAGCTTCAGGAACAGGGTCTTTGGTCATTGGGCACTAGAGACAGAGCTTGTGCAGGCGCGGGTTTGCCGGAAGGAAGGATTGGTGAGGGCGAGCGCGGGTCTGGTCGCGTCAAGCGGTGGATTGGGCGTGGCGGGTCGGCTAGCGTGCGGCAGGAAGGAAGGAAGGGGCACTACAGGTGAGGGCGCTGCAGGCGAGGTGACCGGGCGAGCGGCGACGCTAGCAGGCACAGACCAGCGGCTTTGCCAGGGCACGCTACTAGCGAGGCGGGAAAAGGAGTTGTCACTGCTGGAGCCGTGGTTGGCGAGGGCAGTATCGTCGCGGGGCGCGCGCGTGGGCAGCGTGACTGTAGGGGTGACGGAAAAGCCGGAAGGCTTTGGGACGCGGCCAGGGATCCGGATGAGATGATGAGCGCGGGAGGCGAGGCGGTCTGGCGCAGCAGCGGCCAATCCTTGGTCACAGCGGCGATAGGGTGCCTGGCGCGGCCGGTGAGGTTGCGGGCGAGACGAGACGAGGTGGAAAGGGCTGCAGGGCGCGTTCGCGCGCTATTGCGAAGGAGGTGCGCTGATCCATCTTGTCGCTGCCGGCGACTGGGCGAGGCGGTGCTCGTCGGGGAGGTTAAGCCACGCGGCGGCGGGACTCTGAAGCAGGGGCGCACGCTTGCTCTAGTGCGCCTGACCCGAGAGATCTGTGGGATCTATTTCTGGGTCCATCCTCCAGTCTCTGTTTCTCCCAAAGCTCCAAAGTTTGGAGGAACATTGGTTTTTGGGGCTTAGGGAGAACCGGCGGTTTGGCTGGGTTTCAGGGTCGGGGCTGAGAACCGGACTTTAGACGATAAAGTTCAAGAAAAGCTGAGTCAACCGGATTAGGGAACTTGTCTTAAGATTAACTCGGCTGATAAAACCTAAGTCGTTACAATATCTCACTGACTTAAGGACCAAGTAACCAAAAAATAAAATGGAAAAAGGAAGCCGCGCCCCCGCAAGGCGAGGGGCCGGATTTCGGCGGACCATTCACGCAGGTGCCGCACGCCCGCGCTCTGGCCCGGCCCGGCCCGGCGAGGCGAGGCGAGCGAGCGCGCGCGTGTGGAGCTCTCCTTCTCTCCCCACACACATAGCTTGGAGGAGTGGAGACAACTTCCATATTTAAGTTGGTCATCCCTCTCCTCCACTAGCAATGTGGGACTAAAGACCTGCACCACTCCACCTCTTGCCCACATGGGCCTTTGAGATTTATTTGGAATTCTGAAATTACTATGGGCTAGGCCCATTATTTCAACACGAAGTAGTCGAAGTAGTCGTCCTCGACTAGTTACTAGTCGAGATGAGTAGTCGAAGCAGTCATCCTTGACTCATCGGCGAGTCGGCGTTTCCAATTGTTGGTGTTGCCGCGAAACACCCGAAGCCTTCTGGTAGTCCTTCGTGTGCATGTAGCACTCTTCACCGATTGCTTCTGAGAAAACAAATCAATTGTTTCTCACGGGAGGAAACAAGTCGCCAAAGGTAATCATTACTCTGTCTCGCGTGTTGCAACAAGATTCGATGTGTTTTTTTCTCTCTCCACTGATCAGACAACGACGGCATGATTTTATTTTCCCACATCGGACTTGTACGTGGGAAAAATTCTCTGACTCCGCTGGTGAGCGCATGGTTGCTTGCTATCGCCGCCGAGTCTGTACATGTATGCTTGCTTGCTTGTCAATAGCCCGCATGTGCAGACATGACGTTTGTGTAGCAAAAACTGTTGGATTTTCTTCAATTTAAAACTGCAGCAGCGAGAATCCGAGTACTCGGATGGCTGTCGCATCCTTGTCTTGATCCTGAGTCACGGCCGGTCAACAAAATTTCTTCATTGCCTCCGAGACAGCCCAGAGACGGCGATCAATTTGGAATTGCCTCCGTGCAGCACATTGAAGCAGCAATGCTTTTCCCCGATCCGTTTTGAACTCTAACTCACCGAGAACATATGCGCAACAACACACGGGAGGCTGGAAACAACACAAAATTGAATTTGCTCTCGAGCCTATCTTGGACATGCGGAGTCACAGATTTGGACGACGCAAAATAGTAACCCTGCCACGCCGAGTAGATTTAATCTTGTAAATGAGGTCCTTCAAGCTCGCCCGATGATCTCGACGATCACCCCTACCTAGTGTGCCAGATGTCGGTGTTTTAACCCAGCAACCTACCAAGGGAGTACCCAAGGTAGTAGATTTGTTGGTGGGAAATCGCCGGATCTGGAATTCGAAGGTAAAAGCGAGGACACAAGACACGAATTTATACAGGTTTGGGCTGCCAGAATAGCGTAATACCCTACGTCCTGTTTGGGATGTTGTATGGTGTTGAACCTCTTGGTGGTTCTGTACTGACGTGCCGACCTAGGTACCCCTGCCCTCCTTTATATACACCAGGGGATAGGATTACTAGTCGGTTACAAGGAGGAGTCCTAGTAGAATCACATGGTATGAGTCCTAGTAGGATTACGGTGGAATCCTAGTAGGAGTCTGTCTTCTTCCTTTCTCACAGGTAATGGGGATCTATCCCCACATGGGGTACATCTCATAAACTATCCGTTAGGTCCGGTACTACCAGGCCCAATTGCAACCGGTACTAAGGTGTTGGACGAAAGGTTTTTTCCCTAGTAGTGAAGAAGGAAGAAGAAAAGAAGGACAAAGAAGAAGGGAAAGAGGGGAGGAAAAAAGGAGGAGGAAAAATGAGCTCCCTTCTTCGAGTTCTGGATCTGCCACTAAGCGGTACTCAAGCCACCAGTTGGCAGCGCCGGAAGGGTCGAGTAGGCCCGCGGCGGCGACCGACGCTGGCATCACGGCCCCACTGCAACAGAACGAAAATGCTCTCCGCACCACACGCCAGCTTAGTGATGGCGGCTATGAACTAGGACATGTCGGTGCCATTGTCCACGTTGTGTCTGGACCGATACCTGACGACGAAGCCGTCGTAGCTGAAGACGGTAACCTGGAGGAGGAGGATGAGCTCTCGTGCGGTGATGTTGATGGGAGGAGCTCATCCTTGGGAACCGTGAGCAGGTGCTCCAGGTGATCCACTTCCTCGAGGTTGTATGATGCTATATGTATGGCCTTAGCCTCGCTGAGCCAGACGCTGCCATTGTTGCAATCAACAGTGTCGGGGTCGGAGAATGCTAAGCGCCCTGCTAGAGGGTGGTAATGGACACTGAAGGGGTGTTTGGATACTAAGTGCTAAAGTTTAGCAGTGTCACATCGGATGTTCGGATGCTAATTAAGAGGACTAAACATAAGCTAATTATAAAACTAATTGCAGAACTCTGTGCTAATTTGCGAGGTGAATCTATTAAGCCTAATTAATCCATCATTAGTAAATGGTTACTGTAGCACCACATCGTCAAATCATGGACTAATTAGGCTTAATAGATTTGTCTCGTGAATTACACTCCATCTGTGCAATTAGTTTTGTAATTAGCCTATGTTTAATATTTCTAATTAGCATCCAAACATCCGATATGACGGGTGTTAAACTTTAACACCCTGGAGCCAAACAAGCCCTAAGAGAAGGTTGGGACCACTTCGACCCGGTGGTTGTGGCAATAAAGACGGTGAGCTGGTGAGATGGTGGGGTGTCAGCAGCAGGCATCATCGAAGGGTAGGAGCGATAGTTGCTGCAAGATCTTAGAGGACGGTCTCCAACAATTTTGCTATACTGGATTTCTATCCTAAAAACTATCAAAAGTCTAAAAAACTGCTACAATAAATTTACTATATTTATTGCTATCCCTAATATTTTTAAGGTTATTACCCAAATTTCTCTCCCATCGTCCTGCCCCTAGGCCCATCGCCTCTGGTCGCCATCCGACCAACAACGCATCATTGAATCCCAACTTTGGGAGGGGGAGGGGGGCTTTCATCCGCAACCCTCCCACCATCGATGCTCTCCTCGTCTGGCAACCCGTGGGCAAGCTCGAGCCTCGAGTTGGCGATGCCGGTGATAGTGGTCGAGCACCGAGAGCGGGAGTCCGACGGGACCCCTTTTTGAGATCAATCTCTTGGAGTTGCTTTTAATGGGATATCCCAACTCCCTTTCATTGTTATTGGGAGAATTATTTTTGTACCCTTCCAATAATCTAATCCAATCTAACTACCATATTGGTAGAGTCGCAAACTCCTTCTTTATTTGGGAAGAGTTAGGGTGAATTATTAGTTTATCCCAATAATTATTGGGAAAAATGGAAATGTAAAGCAAGTCTGCTGAGTACTATTTTTTTTCACCAACTCTCTCAATATAGTGGTTGAATTAGGGAATGGGATCTATTGGAAATGCTCTAACAATTTTTTTTATGAAAAAAATGATGTCTCAGTCACCGATAATTTCACAAACACAAAACTGTCAATTGAAAAGCATATTAAATTCAAATGCTATTACCAAAGATTAAAAAAATTTGGCACCGTGAAACTTAGGGGTGTTTGGTTCCGGGGACTAAAGTTTAGTCCCTGTCATATCGAATATTTAGATACTAATTAGAATTATTAAATATATGTTAATTACAAAATTAATTGCATAAATGAAGGTTAATTCGCGAGATGAATCTACTAAGCCTAATTAATCCATGATTTGCTACAGTAAAATATGTGCTAATCATTAATTAATTAGGTTTAATAGATTTGTCTAACGAATTAGCCTTCATTTATGCAATTAATTTTATAATTAATTTATATTTAATACTACTAATTAATATCTAAATATTTGATGTGACCAGAATTGAACTTTAATCCTTATCCTAGCTGGCTGGACCGAACGCAGCGGGCCCAACCCGATGTCATCGGAGTCCAGCTCAGTTGTCCAACGGGCGTCCAAGGTCGAACCAAGTCCCTTTTCAAAAAAAAAAAGGTCCAACCAAATCCTCCAGGCTCCAGCATCTGACCCATCCCATTCCCCATTCCACACCCACTAAACCCTAGCGGCGAGCCATGTCCCGCAAGCGCCGCGCGCCGCCGCCGCCGCCGCCGCCGCAGGAGTCGTCCTCCGAGGAATCCGGCTCCGTGGAGGAGGAGGAGGAGGAGCCTCCGAGCCACCCCGCTCGACGGATGCCTCCTCCCGCCGCTGCGGCCGACGGAGCCGACTCGTCGGAGGGCTCCGGCTCCGATTCCGACTCCGACACCGACGCGCAGGCCTTCCAGATGCGCCAGCTGCACCGCTTCCCCACCAAGCTACCGCCGCACCCGGTTCCCCAGCCCGCATCCCACGCCGCCGCCGCCGCCGACGACGACGACGAGGGCGAGTCGTCGGAGTCGGAGTCGGAACCTGAGAACCCTGAGCCGGTGGTTCAGAAGAAGGCGGCCGCGGCCGGGAAGTCCAAGGCGGAGCAGGAGAGGAAGAGGCCCGCGGCGGATCCTGCTCCGTCCGGCAAGGCGAAGAAGGCCAAGGCTGGGGCTGAGAAGGCTGCGGCCCCTGCTGAGGCTACCCCGCCCGGCAAGGCGAAGAAGGGCAAGGCCGAGTCGGAGAAGGCGGCGCCTGAGGCCCCTCCAGCTGGCAAGGCGAAGAAGGGCAAGGCTGAGCAGGAGAAGGTGGTGCCTGAGGCCACTCCAGCCAGCAAGGTGAAGAAGGTCAAGGCTGAGGAGGAGAAGGCAGCGTCTGAGGACACCCCTTCTGTCAAGGGGAAGAAGGGCGGGGGCAAACTGGAGAAGCCAGGGGTGCTCGATTCCTCGCCGTCCAGCAGCAAGCCTGAGAAGCTTCCGCGTGCTCAGCGTCTATGGACGAAGAATGATGAGATGAAGGTCTTGGAGGCCCTCGCGGGGCATGTGAAGAGTGACGGCACTCTACCAAAGACTGATTTCCTCCTTGCTACTGTTGGTGACCGCCTCGATAGGAAGAACTGCACCTACTCAGATATCTATGAGAAGGTACGACAGCTCAAGGGGCGGTATGAGAAAGCAGTGAGCACAGGCATTGTGCCAAGTAAAGAAGATGAGCTCCAGATTTATAAACTCTCGGAAGCAGTCTGGGGTGAGAAGGCGAAGGAGGCTCTTGCTGCAGCTAGATCTCAAAATGATGGCGCTGTGACAAAGAGTAAGAAGGGGCAGTCTAACAAACAGAAAGTGGATGGAAATTCAAAGGGTGGCACACCAAAAGAGGCTGCCGCCAGTACTGCCAGTCAAAATGGTGATTCTCAGAAAGGAAGTAAGAAGGGGCAGGCCATCAAAGAGAAAACAGACAGAGACGTAAAGAGCAGGTTGTCAAAGGAGGCAACCGCTACTGGTACCCCAAGTAAGAGTAAGAAGTGGGACAATCAAAATGAGGAGTTGGACAAAGATGCAAAGAGCGGTGATTTGGGAAAGAGCAAGAGGGAGAAAACTGACAAAGGGAAGAAGGACATAGATAGGGATAGTCTCAAGTCAAAGGAAGCCGCAGCTGCAAATCAGAATGGTGGCACTCTGACTAAGAACAAGGAAGGGGAAACTCATGATGATGAAGTAGAAAGAGATGCTAATGTGGAAGTTACACGTAGGGGTTTTGATGAATTGCAGGGGTTGTATTCCAACCTTGCTGCTTATGTGGAGGAGATTGAGGCCCAGAATCCATGTGGGGAGACTCTGAAGAGAGCATTTGAGTTCATTGGTGATGAGAAGGCACAATCTTTGGAATACAAGGTCAAGAGGCAAAGAGTCTCTGAGGCAAAGGCACAGCTCCGTCGAGCGGACGTAAAGAAGGATGTTCTCAATACGTTGATGAGTTTGGTGGATTAAACTTATATGGTTTTATCAAGTGCTTTTTGTGGTATGCCATTCTTCTTAATTGATTTATTATTATGTTTCCTCTTATTTTTTGAAGAATTGTTATAACTCAATCGCAAGTCCAAAAGTTGAATTTCAATTATGCACAGTTTCTGAAATGTCCTAATCCTCTGTACTGAATAAATATTACAGCAATTAAAATTTTGATCCAAGTTCAGAACATCTGTATAAAATTGTATATCAACACTAGGAACTGCAGATTGTGTGGGCTTTTGATTGAGCATGTATCAAGCTGCACTTAGCTAGGGACACTGGGACAGTCATTTTTATCGCAGATGATACAAGTGGCGCAAGATTGATGTAGCATATCATGAAACAATCGCCACAAAATTGATATATCATCACATGAATTCTGCTCTTACTAAATATCTAATCTAGTGCATATTTTTTGCTAGATTATAACTATGCGAATTCAAGTCGTAGGAAGTTCTACTATGTTCAATTACCCACGAATAATCAGTTTAGAGTAATTCTTTATTTACAATAACTATTTTTTTTCCTGCTCCCCTGGAAAGGCTGCAACAATAGATGAAAATTGTAAACAGTGATTCTGGTAACTTAGATTTTCATTTAGTTACACCAACATTACTGGCATAAACATTTGAGCATACGTATCACCTTGAAAGTTGCTTGTATGACAATGGTTGGTTCAAAGAGTTTACTATCTCTCATATCAATTTTTGATGGTTGTTCCAGTAAGGTAGCTGAGACATTTATCATGTAGTTTTCTTTGGAGGGTTGTTCCAATAGACATGTATCATTTAGTTTTCTTAGAAGTTGGTCATTGGTTCTAACAAGATAGTTTTCTTTGGATTGTTGTTCCAATAGACATGTATCATTTAGTTTTCTTAGAAGTTGGTCATTGGTTCTAACAAGATAGTTGGTCTTGTTGAAAAGACCTGATTTCCCAAAGGCACGTCACTTGATAGTTTGGTATGAGCACAGAGGTTGAAGGATGAAAAGTCTAAGTCAGAGTAATTTTAACTCAAATGGATACATGAACCAAATTTTGATGTTCAGCATAGAGATATGTTCTGAGCCTCTTAAACTAACATGAGTTACAAACTTAATATGTACTTTTGATATCTGTGTAACTGAGCCTTGTTATGTTGAAGATGATATACAGCTGAAGCTATGCCAGTTTGGGACCAACTTTAGGTCTACTCCAATTCAATATTAGGGCTGAATGTTACTCAACCATGCTTGCTACCATGAACTCACATAGAGCTATTTTAGAGGTGTCAACAAATCTGACCATGCACACTTGGATTATTTGTGTGCAACAGTCCATATCTGTTTCTGTAGTGAAATTGTATTTTCATCTACATTGCATTATTATATTAATTAAATTTATGATGTTCAATTGTTGATGCACTTACATGAACCTGTTCATTGTCACAATCAGGTGGCTGGATAGAAGATTCAGGTGGAAAGAGGTGATTTAGTATTAGTTTAAAGGGTGGGATTCAAGGTGTTTAACAGGTGGCTATATTTCTGTAGTTGTCAGCTATTATCACATTAGTGAGTGCCAGTGATGAGATGATTGTATTTCTTCCAAGCTGTTGCTTAAGCTGTTGGTTCTGCTAATCTTTAAGACATTCCGTTGTAGCATTTGGCTTTGGCAGGTATATACTTAATGGGATGGTAAATTTTTGTCAATGCTTTATAATGAGGATTCCTAGTAGCAGCTGGATTCCTAGTAGTGACTCTGTTTTGTCAGTCCCACTTGTATGGTTTAACATTTTCATTGCAAGCTGAAGTCTCAACCTTCAAATTTTCTAGACCAGCTTGCTTGAATAGATCGGTGAGCATTGATCTGTCCTTGGGTAGGCATGTGAATCAGGTTGATATTCTGTTTGTGTAGCCGTACCCTGAACTCTGAAGCCTGAGCATATTCGCAGGCATAAGCTGACATATTTCTGGTCTGTCATCTACGCACCCCACTTTACATTATTGTCGTCCCATTACCAATATGTATGGTCTATTATTCTGTGTGGTCGGTTCATTTGGTTCTGGGAATCCTAATTCATAGCAATATGCAATGCAAGTTCGTTGATGTTGTGAGCTGAATGCCTGAATCCTTCACACCTTGTTCAGATGCCACTGAAAAAGGATCAAATATCAGGACCTTGTAAAGCTGAAGTCGACAGGTATGAAGACATGTCTGAACAACTGAATTACTAACGCGTAAATGAAAATGCACACCCTACAGATGTGGGTGATGAGGTTTGCGGATACTCTTAAAGAAATATGGGAACCTTTACAAGAGTTCGAGTGCATGTGAAATACGAGAAGAAATTTTGCCTAATGTTTTTTATCACTTCTTTCAATCTGGCAGAAGTTGACATCGCAAGTCGCTTTTGGTAGGAAATATAGCGATGGTAATTGTTATAATTTGAGTTTTCGTGAGTTTTTTCGCGAGTCTGTAACACTCAAATAATGATCATTCACCTGTAACAGCAATGTTTCTACCAGTACCTACTGACTACGTGTTTCTGCACATCTTCCATTCTCTCTTGCAGTAGGTTGCCCAAAATCCGTCACCTTTATCCTTTCCAAAAAAAAAAAAAGCCGTGACCTTTATTCATGCACACAGCCTGCTCGACAGAATGTCTCAACGATGAACGATGTGGCACGACGCAGGAGCTGGTAACTTGCTGCTTCGCTTCTCCAGGAAAGGATCTGATTACTCGTCCGGTTGATTTTGGATCAGATGATCGAAGCTGGGTCATCAACTCCGTGCCATTCACCACTCCCGCTTTCATCAACTGGGTGCAGATGACCAAGATGGCAAGATCTGATGGTGATGCAGATTCTGAAGCTTTGTTTGGGACATGTGGAACGTTAGCAAGTTGGCATCAACGTCCAGGAAGCTTGCCACAGCCCACGGCTGCCTACTATGCCTGTGTCGCATCAAGATCCGAGAGGTGCAAGGAAACCTTGAAGCTACAAAAAAAGCTTGTCCTGTTTGGCAGCTGATGTCTTTTGCTGTGTTGGCAAATTTAGTTTGGGTTCCGTACCTAGTGTTAACTTTCTGGCCGGAGGTTGAGCTAGCTGTTGTGTGGCAGATAAAGAACATTGTTGCAGCTGTGCCTGTTAGTTCATGCTTTGTGTGAAAACAAAATAACCATGGCCCCATTTGAATCCTGTTCTTTCCGTAGCCTTCTTTCTTCAAAAGTTCAGAGCAAAAGGTCCATATGTGGAGCTAGGCAAGATAAACTTGTGAAGTCCAGGTATGACTAGAGAAATATCGAGCTTCCTGCTGCTTAGGCATACCATGCTGGTACTGAAACAAGATAACTATAAAATATGTCGCAACAGAAAAGCTGAGCATGCGATCGTGGAAATATTCTGGTTTCTGAAATGGCTCCATCGTTTCAATACTGCAACCAGGCATTAAAAAAGTTTGAGCAGAGAAAATATTCTTGTTTGGTGTCAGAACGGATCATCACTTGGATTCATGCTCATGCCTCAATGTTTTACTGAAGACATAAGGACGAACTGAACTGTTCAAACAATATGAAGCATCCATGAGCATCAACATTATTCATTACATCAAAACAAAGGCAATGCCTCCTATAGCGTTATTGCCAACAAAACTGCATCCCATCTGCCTGATCTCCACTGTCTCATGTTACCATGTCCACAGGAAGAGCAGAACTGAAAACTCTGTCCTTCGCCTTCAACGCCTAAAGAAGTTTACCCAGCAACAACAACATTCAGAAATAGATGAAAATAACAACAAAACCACACGCATGAAAATTTGAACAAACTTAAGCTTACTTCCTTGTTCCAGTTGGTGAACAATGTGATTGAGAGCAGCTGGAGCATCTGCACCACCAGCCCGCACATGATCCCGAACCAGAGGCCCTGTCCAGAGTTCAAATTAAACCAGCATTCAGAACCTATCAAATTCAAAAAAAGGTGCAAAACAAAGGAAAAACAATTTAATCCCAAAATGAAATACTGAAGAGGACATAACACGTACCATTCCTCCTAGATGCCATACAAATGCAAACACGAATGCCGAAGGGATGCCGGCGAGGTAGTATGCTGCGAGGTTGATGAAGGCGCCGGCCTTTTGGCGGCCGCAGCCTCTAACAACACCTGCAAATCAATGCAAGCACGAATGCCCAAACATCATATAATGTAACATCATCAACTAACTGAGATTCAGAGAATGTGTATCAAGTTAAAGTGTGTTTCACTGCTTGGAGAGTGCAGCGTGTACAAGTTCACCTGAGAGCACACACTGCAGGCCATCGAAGACGATGGACATCGCGAGGATGGGCATCATTCTGGCGGTGTACCGGGCCACCTCCTCCTCGTTGCTGTAAGCGTAACCCCACAGGTTGCGCACCAGCACCATCACGAGCCCTTCGGACATGCCCACCGCCAGCGCCAGGAGCACCACCACCCGGGTTGCCAGCCGGGCCGCTTCTGGCCGCCCTGCGCCAAGCTCGTTTGAGACACGTGTGCTGCATGCAGCAACCAAAGTCAATGTGTTCCTGATGATGCAGCTGAGAAAGATCTATGTGTTCCAGGGTGACTGATTGGGGTTTACTGACCTTATGGCGCTACCAAGTCCCAGGGGCACCATGAACGCGAAGCCATTAGTGTTCAAGCTACAAAACAAGCAGAATCAGCAATGAGCAAAGGATCGGCGAGAAATTTCAGGAAACTAGCAACGGAAGCACAAGTAGAATTCACCAGATGGACAGCACGGCCGTCTCGAGCTTTGGGTTCGGGAGAAGGCCGGAGAGCAGCACCAGGAGCTCGAAGGACCACCACTCCATGCTGCATCTCCAGCCAGAGCAAGAGCGTGTTTCATCAGCGATACAGCGTTGCCATCAATCGATGTAGCAGTAATGGAGTGGAAGAATAATGGAAGAATCTAATCAATTGTCAACCTCACCAGACCATGACAGCGGACGGCACGGCGAGCTTCAGGAACTCGGTGACGCCGCGGAACGCCTCGGCGGAGAACCCCGTCCAGGTGGCCTTGCACGACGGCGAGAGCCGGACGTACAGCGCCAGGAAGGTCAGGTTGGCGAGGTAGGAGACGCCATTGGCCAGCGCGGCGCCGTTGCGGCCCAGGCCGAGGCCGCGCACCAGCAGCCAGCAGACGGCCGGGTGGCACAGCGCGGTGGCGCCGGAGCTGAGCATCACCGGCACGACGAGGTTCTGCGTCTGCAGGAACCGGACGTGGCACTGCAGCGCACCGTACACGAACAGCGCCGGGATCATCCACCGGATGTAGCTCCCGGCCCCCGCGGCGATCTCCGGGTCCTGGCCGCACCAAGCGAGGATCTCGCCGGTGTAGGCCCAGACCGCCGCCACCGGGACGCTCACCAGAGCGAGCACCAGCATCGCCCGCTGCTTGTACACGCCGATCTGGTGGTACTGCCTAGCTCCGAATGCCTGGCCGCACAGCGTGTCAAGGCTGCATGCCATGCCTGCCTGCCGAGATTGCGCCAGCGGTGATCAGTGAACCGGCCGGAGATGGACACGAACAAGGGGATCAGAGATGTAGGCGGAGATGCTCAGTCACCAGCAAGCTGAAGCCCGTGACGCCGGCGAAGGAGGTGGCGAGGGAGGCGCTGGCCAGCGCGAGCTCACCGAGGTGGCCGACGAACATGACGGAGACCATCTGGACCAGGTTCTGCAAGAGGAGCCCGACAACGAGCGGCACGGCGAGGTACAGCTGCTTCTTGACCTCGCGCACCGCCAGGCTCTCCTCCTCATCTCCTCCGTGCTTCGTCCCCGTCGCTCCGGCGAGGAGCGGCTCCTCCATGCTTGCCTTTCGCTTCACGGCACCGGTGAGAAGACGAGATGGCAGCAATGGAGAAGGAGCAGGACCACGCCACCGAGTCCTCTCGTCACCTAGCTTGTTATATATAGATGGAGCTCACTAGTTTTGGAGTACTATATGTAAGAAGTAAAGTAGAAGCTGATCAATTTGGCCGCCGCTTAGGGCCGAAAGGAAGCCGCTAGGGAAAAGGACAAAGGCTTAGTCAGGGCACGCCGCAATTTTATCTAGCTGTTTAATTGATGTGGGTATAAGCATGGAAACAGAACACCGATCTCATCTTTGTCACACCTGATCAGATCATAAGAGTATGCGAGTCCCATATAATTAAAATATGGTGGAATTCACTGTGCACACGTGTAGTGGAAGTAGTTCTTGCAATTAAACCGAGTACTACCTCCGAGCATAAATATATATGATGTTTAGTAGTTTAAACGTTGTATATTTATGGACAGAGGAAGTATATATGTGTGAGCATTGCGATGGAAATTCTGAAGAAGTGGAATTTATAAACAAAGTGACATGTGATGGTTTTGCAATTTTATCTTTTAGTAAATACATGATGTACTATATAAACTGTAGTTATTGTTATCTGTTTTTAACCGTTGATCCTTTGAAAAAAATAGATTGTAAATCTAACACGTGGTATTGACAAGATTGTAATTCCATTATTCTGTAAAGCTGCAGCTATCAAAGTTGTACATTAGACATTGGATCGACGTCTAATGATGTCTAAGACCGAAGACGCCATATATGTTTTATATTAGGAAAAGCTATACATTACCGGGTGTTTCAGACTCTTCCGTCACTCTATTTTGACGCCGTCCGATCTGCTCATTTGTTAGATTTGCGCCGTGCGATCTGCTGACTGGTCTGCAACATGCATGGTACGGTCTGCAACATGCATGGTACCAGGTACCAGGAGGCCAAACAAATTACTGCCGCCCCCCTCTTGCTTTCAATTTGGTCCCAAGGATCGATAAAGCTGATCCAAAGCTGATCCGGGAATATTGTATGCTGATACCTCTAGTCGCTTTCAGTACACGGAAACAATTTCTAGGGCTTGTTTAGTTCAGGGAAGTTGGCGCCGCCAAAATCACTATACAGTACTAGCACATTATAGCATTTCGTTTGTATTTATAAATTATTGTCTAAATATTGACTAATTAGATTCAAAAGATTCGTCTCGCAAAGTACAACCAAACTGTGCAATAGTTTTTAATTTCGTCAACATTTAGTACTTCATACATGTACCGCAAATTTAATGTGACGGGAATCTTCTTTTTGCATAGTGCCAAAGTTTGGATTCTGACGGAACTAAACAGACCCTACCGTACAAGCAGATAGGCATTTACAGTTTGAATTTCATGTGCTTTAGTGTCTGTAAATTGTTTAAACTTGTCATGTAAATAAGTTGCAATATTTAATTTTGAAATCTAATTTGTATATTTGCATTTGAGAGATTTCTCACATCTAGAAATAACTTGTTATCTAACCGACTATAGAAAAAAAATTATTTAAGTTTATAATTTTAACTTTTGCATTTTATTTTTCCTTCTCTTTTCTGTATCAATTTGTTTTCTATATGCTCAGCATAGTTTGTTTTCTGATCAGGATCCTAGGGTCGTAATTTTCGGATGTCAGATCTATTTGCAGCACCTGAATTTTTTTCTCTTAAAGGTGTTATCCAACTTCAAATCATCCAGGTGATTGTGGTCATAGTAATACCTGGGCTAGCAGTAGACAGTCTACCAACAGACGGCAGTATACGGCGTACGCTGCTCACACGGCCGGTAACATGCTGGAGATGCATATCCTGAAAACCTAAAGTAGAATATCTTTTGGTGTCGTCTCTTTCTCGATTAATCGGATCTAACTGTGAGCACCGTTTGGGTTTTGTCATTTTGCCTACTATAACAGATCCGACATGAAATGGGAACCCTTTCGAAGGTGCCACGGCTGGTAAAACCAAAGAAAAAAAATTTACTGTAGGCAACTTGGCACATGCTAGTACACAATCAAATACTCTTTAAATTAAAACAGGTACTTATGCAAATGCGGATGACTTAATCTTAATATATACAACTAACTACACCCTCCATCCTAAATTATAAGTTATTTTATTTTTTTTAAATTCACATATTTTGTTATGTCCCTAGATATATTATATCTAGATTAATAGCAAAGGCTATACATCTAGAAAAGATCACCGGTAGAAAACTGACCTTTTATCCCGGTTAGTAGGGAGCAAATCTCCTGAAAAACCATCCAAGATAAAGCAATCGAGATAAAAGGGTGGGTCTTTAGTCCCGGGTCACTCAACCGGGACTAAAGACTCCCTTTTATCCCGGTTGGTTTTACCAACCGGGACTAAAGGATTTTGCAAAAAAAAAAATATTAGAAATTTCGGGGAGCACCCCCACGCGCAACGTTGCAAGTAACAAGTCACACAATTTTTCACGCGAAATATGCGCGTGCGCGGGATTCGAACCCACGACTCAAGCCTCGCATGTAGCTTCCTTGCCATCCCACCTACACAGCACATCTAATTATATAGGGGATGAAATCCTTCTGTATTAACTCGTGGGAAACCCTTTTATCCCGGTTGGTAACACCGATCGGGATAAAAGATCCCATTTAGTCCCGGTTGGTAACACAAACCGAGACTAAAGGGTCCAAGGGCTTTAGTCCTTTTTCAGCCACCCATGGAGGACCATTTAGTCCCGGGTGGTAGCACCAACAGGAACTAAACCCTTTAGTCCCGGTTGGTATTAACAACCGGATTAAAGGGCTTTTTTTAGCTTAGCATATGGCATGCCCCCATTCGCTATCGAAGTTGACCCAAGCATCATCTAGCTAAAAAAGAGGCTCCGTACTTACGCCACAATCATGACCAAGGAACTTTCATCAAGAAGAAGTTTTTTAACGTCACATTATAATGCACTAAATATGGTGCACCTTTATGTAATGCTCTATGACCATCAGAACCTTTCAATTATATTGTAATGCTCTATGGTGAACCTTTATTCGATCAATATAAAAAATGTTAACTTAACCACGTACATCCATTGCATTTTTGCATGTTGAAATTATTTAATTGAAGAGTTTGTTGATCAATTGATGCATTAAAATAATTATTTTAGAAACTTAATAAACTAGTATGGAGTTAATGACCGATTCAAACTTATTTTAAATATACTTGCTAATTTAATATATTTTTGCATCTTTAAAATATGTAAATTCTTTATTTTTCTTTAACAACACTAGTACAAAATAACTTATAACATATATAAATTAAAACTACAAAACCAATTGCAGCACTAGTGGGAAACGAAAAGGATAGACCTTTACTCCCAATTGGTAATACCAACCGGGACTAAACGGGCCTTTTTCATCTCCCGCGCTTAAAACTCCCTTTAGTCCCGGTTGGCAACTCCACCCGGGACTAAAGGGGGGCAGGGTATAAATATCTCTTCTTCGTCCCCTTCTTCCACCTCACTTCACTTCCCCGATCCACCGCCTCTCGTCTGCTCCACCCCGGCCACCGTGCCCTCCACCCCGGCCGTCGCGTCCGCCGCTAGCCCCCGTCGACATGTCGCACCTCCCCGTCCTCCTCCACCGCCACCAATCCCATGCCTCTCCATCATACTCCGCCCAGCCCTGACGCCCGTGTGCGCCCTGTCCACCCAGCCCGACCGCGCTACTCCCGCGCCGCCATCGCCGGTGTGACCCCAGCCCGACACCCTGGCCCAACCCCTCCACCACCAGCGTCACCACTCTCGACACCAACCCTCTCTCTAACGTCCCCAACCCGACACCCCGGCACCCTCCTCCTCACCCGGCCCACCGCCACTGCACGACGCCACGCCGCAGAGCCCGGTGCCCCTTCGTCACTATAGCGTGCGCCCCGGCCGCCCCCGCTTGCCGCTGCCTCTCCTCCGCCCTGGCCCCCTACGCAATGCCCGCGCGGCCCCGATGCACCCCTGCGCCACCGACTGCCAGCGCCTATCCCCCTACGTCGCCGTTCGGGCCCCTACGGCGCAGTCTGGTACGTGTACTGCCGGCGCGGCACCCCGACATAAGCCCCCAGCTTGCTGACGCGAGGTGTTTTTTTAATTAGGAAATTAGTAGATTAGGTTAGGAATTTAGTAGAAATTAGTATAATTGAATAGGAATTAGTAGAAATTACTAGAAAATTTTTAGAAATTAGTACAAATTAGTATAAAGTAAGTAGAAATTAGTAGAAAATTAGTACAAATGCTTGGAAATTAGAAGAAAAATAGTATTAATTAGTTGAAACTAGTAGAAATTAAGTAGAAATTAGTAGAAAATTAGTAGAAATGCTTAGAAAATAGTATAAATGCTTATAAATTGTTATAAATGCTTAGAAAATTTAATGTATGGTTTCATGTGTATATTTTAATAATGTTTATGTTTCAATAATTTGTACATTTCAATAATGTGTATATTTTCCATAATTTGTATATTTCAGTAATGTCTATATTTCAATAATTTGTATATTTCAATAATGTGTATAAGTTTCCATGTATATGTTTCTTTTATGATTCCATGTGTATAAGTATCCATGTATAAGTTTATTTTATGATTACATGTATATTTTAACGTGAGACAATCTTTAATTTAATGTATCTATGATTATATGGGTGTATAACTAATGTCATTATTAGTTGAGTTGGGAGTTGAAGAGGATGAAAGGTATATAATGGAGCAGATTATTGCCAGCGGTAGTGGCTCAAATGTTCCAAGAACCTACACCGAGGATGAGGGTAGCTAGGCGAACATGTTCCTCAACATGTTCGGTGATGGCAATGATGAGCCTGAGCATGGCGTTGATAATAATGCGGAATAAGACATTGCCGTGATGGAAGGCTCCGGTGAGGTATATATCATTTTTATTATTTTACTCCATCTATAACTTCATATTCATTATTACTATGTACTAATTAATGAATCTTGAACTTTTAGCCCTCTAGATCGATGACCCGAAAGAAGCCGCGAGGTCGTACAAAGATAATGGAGGGAAGGCTTCACATCACCTAAGTGACAGAAGAGGGCCTGCCAATTGCTCTTGAAAAAGTCGCTAGAAAGTTCATGAGTCAATGCGGGGCTATTGTAAGGGACAATATGCCCATCAGCATTCGAGAATGGAATGGTAAAAAAGATGATCCATACATGCTCCCACATACACAGAAAGATATATTGTGGGAAGATATCAAGAAACACTTTACACTTCCTGACAGCGTCAATAAAAATTTGTGAAAGACTGGATGCTCAAAAAGATGGCAACCCAATTCCAGACCTCCAAGAAGAATCTGGATGCCAACTATATCAAGAAGGGCCGAACCCCAGATTTTAATGACTCGCCAAAATTAAGAGATCGCTATAACTCATTTCTGGAATACAAGAGGAGTGAAGGTAGTGCGAGGCAATGCCCAGAAGAAGGAGTATTATCATCGTCTAGGGCAAGGTGGTTACAGGAGTGCAATTTCCAAATGGAAAATATTGAACAAGACCTAATCAGTCGAGGTATCGTACCAGTGAATATTGACGAGCCCAATAGATCGAAGAATTGGTATTACGCTCACAGAGGCACCCTTAGCCCTGAGGATGGGACACTTATTTTCAACGAAACAATACGTCAGAAGGCCCTTAGGCTTATCAAAAATATTGAAGATTCTAAAGCGGGAAAGTTCAAGCCTGATAGAGAGAACGATGAGTTAACTTTGGCGCTCGGGAATCCCGAACACCTAGGATGTTGCCAAGGCTTCGGGGTGATTTTGTGGAACTTTGCTTTCCAACATCGACACGTATAGAAGTCGGAAGAGAAGAAAGGAACAGCAAGAGGAGAGGTGGTGACGCATGTTAGAAGCTAAAGTGTATGAACAAGACGTAAGAATGCATGAAGAAATTAATCGGCGAGTGGCCCTGGTAGTTACTGAGATGGCCCAATATGAAGCACTACCGGATCCCAACGTCGTCGTCAGCCCTTCTCAACGTCAAAGCAGCTGTGCTTTAACAGGGGTCCCTGATGAGAATATGCCAAGCTTACTCATGTTTGTGCAGGACAACTAATGGTACCATGTGGATGATATCACTTAGCGCACCTCATGTGAGCTATACAGACCATTTGGCAACCTCACTATTAAGGTATACATATATATAATTTATACAATTATCTCAATTGATCCATGCCTCAGGAGTTTAATAACTTCTTTATTTCTCCTATATGTACAGGTGGCGTGCGGAAGTGCTTTACCAATTTTGTCAGGGCAGACAAGCCATGACATGGAGATTCCACCTGGCTACTCTAGCGTTGGGATGGAGCAGATTTGTGATAGTAAATATGAAGGCCTAGAGCTCGACCTCTCCAGTGTTGGGATGGAGCATATTTGTGATAGTAAATATGAAGGCCTAGAGCTTGACCTCCTGGGAGGTGATGGGGAAAGGACACTAGGAGATGCACTTCACGGTATCATTCTATGGCGCAAACGCTACATCATCATCCCCAGCCAGGAGGCATCATTTCTTCCCATAGATCCCCCACAGCCACCATCTCCTCACAACTCAAGACCGTCATCTCTAGCACATCCACCTCCAGGACCGTTGTTACCACCGGGCCCGTGGCATCCTGCTCGATCACCATCTCCAGCACCATTGAATCCTAGAGGTGCGAGCGACGACAACCAAAACACCCCTCCCTGATCATCGTCTACAGCGCCAGGACTAAAGTCTAGTGCGAGCAAGGAACCTGCAACACCTATCAAGAAGTCGTGACCACCGAGGAAGAAAACAAATAAGTTTGAACCTATTAAGAAGCTAGCAGGCGATATGCCTCCTTCGCAAGCATATATAAGGGATTGGTTTGAAAAAATACTGCAGAAAGAAAAACAAAGGAGATGGAGCCTAAGCCAGTAGATCCAGCCAAATCAAATTTTTTTATTGGCATGAAAAAAGAAGTCAAGAAGACTTTACTATCGAACTACGATCGTTCGTTAGTTAAATCTTATCGAAAGAAAAAACAAGGAGAGTTGTCATTAGTCGTACTGTCCCCCAGGTTGGGCAGCAAGATCAGCAAGCAGATAAAGACGCTCTAGCTATAATAGCTATGCCTTTAGAACAACAAATCAAGGTCATTAAGTTTATGGAAGACACAGGTCTCTCACTTGCTGAAGTTTTAGGGTGAACCGAACTGCCACCTCCAGAAAAGACTGTACCTAAATGGCCCTTTGAGTTAGGCAAGCCTCTAGTTAGGTATGGAAGCTCTCAACTAAGATGTACGAATTCCATCAGTGGTACATGGAGCAGTCCATCAAGGAAAGGGTCATGTTCGCTCTTCGTGTTAAACTAATTGATTTTTTCGGTGAAGGTGAGAAACTGCTGTAGTTGGAGTTCAAGGATATTTATGAAGTGTACCATCTAGATGCCCTTGATGTCTCTCTCATCAGTGCCTGGGTTCTGTAAGTGTGTGTTTATTAGATGTAAATTTTGGCTTAGATCATTATTTTGTGTGTGTGTCGTCCTACTAACTTTGTCTTTCATTTTATGTAGGATGCAAATTCAGAGGTGCTGCCGAGAATCCTACTTCAAAGTTGGCTTCATGGATCTAGCGCTTGTTAACCAAGATCAAAGTCGGGATCAACCAAAGGATACATTGAACCGAATATACAAATTCTTGGAGCAACATAATTACAAGCAATACATTCTACTGCCTTGCAACTTTAAGTAAGTGTTGGTACCGTCTATTTTTGTTTTTCTTTTCCTTACCTAATTAATGTTAGTTAGCTTTAATATGAATATTTATGTACGCAGTTTCCACTGGATTCTCCTTATAATTATGATTGATCAAAGCAACATTATTGTGCTTGATTCGTTAAGGAAATCAAAGAACGAGTACCAAGGCATTCAAGACATGCATACGATACGAGTGTATACGTGTAAGTAGTATACGCTAAGGATATATACGTATGGGTGTATATATGTAAGTGAAGCAACAATTAGTATTAATATGGAAAAGAATTCAGGGTAAAAAGAAAAAAAATCTTTAGTCCCGGTTGGTATTAGGTCTTTAGTCCCGGGTGAATGACCCGGGACTACTCATTTTATTCTATAATTTGAATCACTTGCGGTTCAAATTTGACTTATACCAAAAAATTTCTTGAAATGCAATTAATTAAATAAATATAGCAAACAAATTCAAAAATATACCAAACTTTAACATGGAGTACCACATGTTGTATGTGGAGAGTAGAAAAAATTTCAAGGTGGAAAGAGGAAAAAATTTATTGTTTTGCCGAGTGTCAAAAAAAAACACTCGGCAAACGTTGGACTTTGCCGAGTGTTTTTTTTTGACACTCGGCAAAACAATAAATTTTTTCCTCTTTCCACCTTGAAATTTTTTCTACTCTCCACATACAACATGTGGTACTCCATGTTAAAGTTTGGTATATTTTTGAATTTGTTTGCTATATTTATTTAATTAATTGCATTTCAAGAAATTTTTTGGTATAAGTCAAATTTGAACCGCAAGTGATTCAAATTATAGAATAAAATGAGTAGAAAAATGATATTCATGTTATTTGGCCCAATTCGAGACATGACCCGTGAAATCAAAAGAAATTTTGAACATCTTGTTCAGGAAACACGACCACGAACGTGCGGCAGTGGTATTTTTAAATTGTAAAAAAAATAACCAAAGTCTGAAAATCATGAGATTTGTCATCATGTGATGATATCATACGTGGAGGCTATGGAAAAAAATTGAGAATGTTTTGCACATTTCGTCACGTACGATGTTTACAAACCAAAGCATTTCAGAAGAAGAATAGTAACGTTGAGAAGGATTGGATAAGATTTGAAGTCAAAATGACGGTCGAGTTTTGATTTGACTACAAAACCTTTTGTATAGTCAATAGAGAATATATCTTATTTCATGTGAATTTTTGACAATTTTTGGAAACTGTTAGATAATTTTTAAATTTTTTTTAAAAATAGCTTTGCCGAATGTCCTAGGTTAGACACTCGGCAAAGCAACCCTTCACCGAATGTCGCACCTAGACACTCGGCAATTTTTTTTTCCAACCACGGAGGACTTAGTCCCCGACCAGCACCGCACCTGGCCCCCTCGTCTTCATTCCTATCTGCCACCCCCACCCGCCCCCCACCTTCCTCTCCCCCTATTGCCGCCGCCCGCCCCTCGGCGCTGGCCCCCGCCGCCGCCCTCCCTCTCCTTCCCCGGCTCCCTCCCCTCCGACCGGATTCGCGCCGTCCTTCCCCGGCTCCCTCCCCTCCGGCCGGATCCGGCCTCTTCTTCCCCGGCTCCCTCCCCTCCGGCTGGATCCGCGCCCCCTTCTTCCCCTCCAGCGCGGATCCGGCAGCCCCCAACTCTCTCCCCTCCAGATCTGGGGCGGGCCAGGGGTGACGCGGGCCAAGGGTGGCACGGGCCACGGAGCCGTTCAGGAGCTCCGGGAGATGTCGGCGGCGGCTCCGAGTGGTGTCGGCGGCAGGCTTCCAGTAACGGCGGGGGGTGGTGGCGCGGCGGTGGCGCTGTTGGTGGATGGCGGCAGGCTTCGTGGCATGGCGGCGGGAGGCAAGGGTGGCGGCCTGGTGGCAGTGGGGTTCGTAGCCTAGCGGCGGGAGGCAAGGGTGGCGGCGGCCGACGGCAGTGGTGGCAGTCGGCGCTGGCGCTAGCTTGTTTTTTTAATTTTTTCCAAAAAATTATTGCCGAGTGTTTTTTGCCACTCGGCAAAGCCCCCTAGTAGAGAATTAGCCTTTAGTCCCGGTTGGTAGGGTGCAAATCTCCTGAAAATCCATCCAGGAGAAACCAACCGGGACAAAAGGGGGGGTCTTTTATCCCGGGTCACTCAACCGGGACAAAAGACCCCCCTTTACCAACCGGAATCCAACGCTTGACCACG